>NC_056731.1:171211966-171389466 GCF_019279795.1 Protopterus annectens | reverse complement strand
GAAATGCCCCATCCTCACCCCATCTGGGAAGCCATGATGGTCTGAGAACACCATAAACAACCGCAACAACCACCGAACATCCTCTGCCCTTTTCTGGGATCTTTCCAAGGCATTTGATATGGTTGATCACCAACTTCTAATTTGTACCCTGTAAACTTTTTGCCTAGACTCTAATGCCCTCCTCTGGTTCTCATCCTATCTAAAAGAGAGACAACAGGCTGTCCTCTGGCAATATAAGCTTTCCAAACTACTACCAAACACCCTTGGAATACCTCAAGGGTCCATATTAGGTCCACTACTGTTCTCAATCTTTATTAATGACTTACCCACTGTCATTCATAACGTCAGCTGTATCCAATACGCTGACGACTCCACCTTGATCTGCTCTGCTACTATTCCCACTGAGTTAGAGACGGATTCCCAGACTACATTTACTACCATAGAAAATTGGCTCTCCAACTGTCGGCTTTTACTTAATCCCAAAAAAACTAAATTACTCCTTTTTTCACCTACTCAAAAGTCTGTACCCTTCACCTTTACCATAAATGCAAAAGATGGGACACTTATCTCCCCTGACCCTCACACAAAATTGCTGGGAGTCATTATTGATAACTTAAAATTTGACTACCATGTAAATCAAACCATCAAGAATATCAATAGGAAAACCTGGGTCACTTTACAGAATCAAAGGCTTCCTCACTCCAACAGCCAAGGTGGCCATAGCCCAATCACAACTCCTTTCAAATCTCTTATATGCATCCCCCCCTTCTCACTAATCTTAATAAACTTACAACCTGTTACAATCACATTGCCAGGTTTTAACAAGCTTGCCTTTTAGAACCCACCACTGCATCAACCTTAAACAGCTTGGATGGCTGGAACTATAATGCCCTGATCATGACTAACAAAATCCTCCACAAACCTGAAAATATGCCAGCCCTTAGTAATTTCATCCTCCTCCTCCATAACAACCCAAGACTGCTCCGTTCCTCATATAAGCTGCAAATTCATACTAAAATTAACAATGCTGCTGGTATTGCTCTTTTTGCAAACTCGATAGGTCGAATCTGGAATCCACTACCTTCTGAAATAACCCTGCTCCCCTCCCTAGCCCAATTTGAAACTGCAATTAAAAAAACACCTGGAATATAATTGGCAATGTCATTGTGATAAACCTGACTAAGCTACTCATTGGAATGTTATTTACTTCTTTACCAGCAACTGTTGAGAGTCACCTACCTCTTCCAGAGGAATTTTAAGCTGAAATATAACTCTAGGCTATTATGAACCTGTATACTCATTTCTGTACTCTATCCCAATGAATTTGTAACTATTGTTATCGTTAGCTTTGTGTATTTTTTTTATCATTATTTTTATCTGTATTGCTTATCCTGGAGCTTTTCTCCCTGGGTACTCTGCTGAAAATGGACTTGGCTCCAGTCGGACATTCCCGGTCAACAAATGTAAAATAAAATAAAAATAAATAAAATCTGTGGTCACCGTGGCTGAGGGGGAAGGAAGAAGGAAATGTCTGGCAATAGTCAGATCATCTGACAGAAGCTACCATTGGAGATGCTCTCTGCAAACCAGTCAATTTTATAGGAGCAGATAGATGCTTGTAGAGAATATACCATTGAACAGCCAGAGTTCATTGAAGACCTCATATAAAAAAGTTGCTAATGGGACTAAGGGAATTGCAGCCGCCATAGATTCAAGAGCCTGAAGTACGAGTCTTGCCGGAGGGGGAAGGCCGGCTTAAGATGGCTAAACATGATCTCTCAATGTATGTACATAATGAGAGGGTAGAGCTGCAACCTGATTCACTGTGTCCAAGGAAGCCCCAATAAAATCTGAACTCTGAACTGGAGATAGATTTGACTTAGTCAGATTTATGGTAATACCCAGATGATTGGCAAGGTTGAAAAAGCAATCCCTGGCCTGGAATAGCGGATGCCTGTTTGGGTCAGTGAAGACCCAGTTGTCCAGATATAGAAACACCCAGAATCCTTGCAGTTTGAAGTGAACTGCAACTACTGCTAAACATTTGGTAAACACCCTGGGGGCTGTAGTGAGTTCCAATGGGCAGATCTCTGAATTGGTAGTGACTGGCTCCCACCTGAAAGCGCAAAGGACTTCTGGAGCATCTGTCTATTTTGATGTTATAGTATGCATCCTTTAAGTATACCGAGAACATCCTACTGTCCTTTTGCAACAGCAGTAAAATGGACTGGAACAATCATTCGGAACTTTGCCTTCTTTACAAACAAATTCAGTTGGCTTAGATCCAAAATGGGTCTCAGGTCCCCGGTTTTCTTTGGCACTAAAAAGAAGTGCAAGTAAGTTCCGAATCCTTTTTGTTCAGTCAGGACCTCTTGGAGGACTCTTTCTTTGCAGTAGTTTTCTAATCTCTGCTACTGCGTACTCCCCTCTGACAGGGTGGAACACGGGGAAGTTTCTTTAACTTCTGTGATGCAGGAAGGAAAACAGGAATGCAATAACTTCTGGATATAATCTTTAGCACCCATTTGTTTTGTGTTAGATTTGTCCAGGCGGCTCAGTGCAGTGAAAAATGACCCGACTGCCTCCAGAGAAGAGTAGTTGGGTAGCGGCATTTCAGGAGCACCAATAGGACTTAATCAAAGAAAGTGTCTCTGAAGCCTTGATTCTACAGTTCCCCTCTGGCACTGGGGCAGTGTCTCCCATTGAAACCGTCGCCTCTGCCTCTACAGGAAGAATCCCTACACTGATCCTGGGAAGACCCCAGAGATTTTTGGATCCAGGTTTTCTTTCCATTGTGCTGGCTTGTAGAGAAAGTGCGCTGAGGCATTGAAAACCTGACCCCGATGGCAGACAAGGTCTTCCGTACCTGCTCGCTGCGGGTTAGGGTCTCTAACACATAGCCCGAAAGGGGAAGATCCATCAAATGAGGCATTCACAAAGGATGCCTTAAAGGATTCCAGGAAATCACAAAGCCTCATCCAGGCAATGCCTGAGCAGGCTGCCCATGAGATGCCCTCCATGGAATGGGAGATGAGCCTCATGGAAGAACTGGACAAGGACGAGAGAGTTGCCAGTCTGAGGGAGACTTGAAGTCCTCCATCGACATGATCTCTGCTAGAACGTCTGAGAATTCCTTAACTAGATCCCTCTGCAATCGAGTAAAATGTGCTAAATACTTCAAAACTCTCTCAGCGAGAAAGTGGCTGCGCTTACCAAACCTGTCTATTGCTCTGGACTCCCTGTTTGGAGGACAGACAGTGGAGCTCTTTTCAGCTAGTTTCTTCTTGGTACCTGCTGCCACCACCATGGCATCAACCGCGATACCCTTGGTCCAGTACTGTCTGTCCTTGGTAGGGGGACAAGAACTTATCTGGTCATTTCAGAATCAGTTCAATAGAATCCATCTCCTACCAGGCTCAGCAGGACACCAAATCCACGAGCTTGTCCACCGGGAGGACCACCCAGGATGTAGACAGGCCCATTCCGAAATCCTCCAAAAACACAGACTCCTCCAAGGAAAGGGGAGGGGGGGGGCTGACCAACCACCTCTCTGCCTCATGATCTCTAAAATGTCTCCAAAGGAGACGTCCTCCAGTGGGGATCCCTCCCCTTCATCAAAGTCAATGCCCTTGGTAATGGGTTCCAAAGGGGAGTTTATGTGCCCCCTTTTCCACATCATCTTACCATGGATCTCCTCCGTGGGGTTTTCAGGGAAGGTCTTGGAAGAAGAGGGAACTTCTTCTATGGAAAGAGTTTGGAGACTTATCTGGACAGGCTGACTCTGGCCAGGCATGATGGGCTCAATTCTTTGATCCAAGGGGGGTCAACGGGGAGGGTCATATAGCTCAGACACCAGATCCCTATGACTAGAGAAGGCCCTTTCTACAACTTGGAACACTGATACGCCCGGTGAAACCCTCCCCAGATCCACAGTAGCCGAGGTTACTAAAGAGGAAAAGGTAGGGACCCCCAAGCCATGGGCTCCAGGTAGAATCGGACCAGAACTGTCCAGCTCCAAAGCACCGACAGGAAGAGACCACCCTGAGATTTGGAGCCGAACTCTTCCCACCAGATCCAACGGGAACATCCCGGATTGGAGACCCACTGTGGTCCAATGACATCAGAGCACAGGAAGTCAGGGCAACAGTCTGAGTATAAGAAGGGTAGCTCCTCAGATCCGACCCTGGCTCTCTTAATTGGCTATGATCCTGGGACTCCCATACCGAGGGACGGATATGCGAAATAGACTGCACTGGAAGGGAAACTCTCACAGAGCCCAGAGGGGGCACAGCAGACATAATCCCTAACTGGATCTGAGTCTTGAGGGTCTTCTTGATCATACTGTCCATGTTGACCTCTGAAAGGCTGCTAGAAAACCCGGAAGAAGCTATTGACGGAGGCCTAGAGTGTCTAACGGGCATCTGCTGCAGTCTGGAGGGGGATGCAGCCTCCATGCCCAACACCGGTGTTGAACCCCTCGCTGTTGGATCAGAAGCCTTAGGATCCGAGGTGGAAGTCAAAGCTCTGGGACAACTGACAATATGAAAGATGCCACTCGGCTCTAAAGAGTGCTTCGGATCCATCGGTGCAAAGTAGATCTCTTATCTAACCCTATCAGATCCGAAGGTCTTGGAACTTTTGAGGGCAACTCCGAAGATGCCTGTGAGGACTTGTGAGGGTGTTTCTTTGACTCTGAGGACCCTGCACTCTTAGTGCGGATTTGAGCCTCTGAAAAGGTATCTGAAGCAGGTAAAAGACCTTTGAGAATTAGTTATTTTTGTGGTGGGCGATAGTCCTGGGATTAAAACCCTTGCAAATAGAGCAAGCTGACCACAGACATTCAGGTCCGAGACAATAAGCACATAGGTTGTGTGCATCAGCATGAGGGAGTTTATGCCTGCTTTCTGAGCACTGTTTAAAACCTGCCACTTCATCACACATTGCTGAGAAAGAAAACTACCCACCTAAAAGAATCACCACCACAAAAGCCTTAACAGCAAACACACACTCAAGAAAGCAGGTTCACTAGTTAACTATAAAACTGAGCGACTAATACAAAAAGTTATAAATTATATTATATCTTTTTTTTTTTAATACAACACACACGCACCAACTGAAAGGGGAGAGAAAGAAAAACGCAGGCAAGGCCCAACTGCAGAACAAGGAAAGAAGAATAAATTCTAACCTCACACTACTAAGGAAGGGGAGGAAACTGAAGAGAATGAAAAAAAAACACATCTGCTACAAAGATCAGAGATTATAAAGAATTACGAAAGGATTCCACTGCTATCCAAAAACATCTCAAGACTCTACAACCCATGTCTGTCATTGCTGGTGGCAAATGAGATCTCAAGGAAGTAGGCAAAGGGCAGAGCATTATGGGAAGTGGGAGGAGCTCGAGACTTAGATCCCAGTCTGTAAGAAAATGGCAGAGTCGGATCTATGACCAAACCGTGAGGAGGAAAGGCACAACATCAGATCTAAATTTCCAAGAACACTTGTTGAGAGCCCAACGTTAAGTCTATGTGAAATGCTGATAAAAACTCTTTCCTCAGATAAAGGTAAGGTGGGATTTATGGTAACAGTGCCTCTCCTCAAAAACCAAGTTATAAAGCTCATTTTACTTTACCAGAACAAGTGACGACAAAAAGGCTTGTCTTAAATCATTTATGATGACAGATTCAATGTGACAAATTAAACATTATGCAGACAAAGGATGCTAACGCCCAAGATTGCAATGAATTTTTACTGCTTTTACTAATGCAAACTAAACTAAAAAAACTAATGCAGACTAACTAAAAGAAATGTTCTTAAAAAACTCTAGCTCATTGGCCTACTAAGGGTATGTGCATAGCTTACCTGTACCATCTTAAGTTCCTCAGCAATAGCTTCATATGCTTGTTCACTCATCTCAGGAGGCATAGGTTCATTAATGATGTCCACAGGAACCTCTGGGCTCTCTGGGCTTTCTATATGAAGATAACCATTGCACTCCCCTTCAGGACTTAACCGTGGTATCAATCTGGAGCGGAGGTCATATCCTTTAGTTGGAGTAGTTATATTCTGGTATAGCAATGAAAAACAAACATTTATAATAGGAAGTACCTTGAAATAAATTAAGTGACATACACAGTTTGATGTCCACAATGAATTTAGCAGTGTTACAACTCAATAAAATGATGTATAGACACACTGGTATTTTCATATAGTATAGCACCCCAACAAACTAGAAAAGCAAGGAAAAACAGGCAAACTCTTCTGCAACAGTGCCTGGCTTAATACAGTAATACTTGCTTACTATATTAACAGTTTATCACTGATGTAATGGTCTGCTTGAACTGAAAAATCAAGTTCCAACCACCCATCTTATTCACTTGAAATCCACAATGTTGTTCATCATAAAAAGCAGCACAGTGGAATGGCAAACTATCCTTCTGCCATCTTGCAGCATTGCTCTGAGCTACAACTGTTAACTTGATCTGCTCAACTGAGTGGTGGCGAAGAGGGCAAGAGACTTTTGAGACACTGACATACGAAGTAGATCCAGTTATGTGAACCATGGATATAGAAAATACTAATTGGTTAATAGAAGAAATCCAGTTTTAATTGGTGAGCTTACCTTAAGTACTTCTGCATGCATTTTGTTCAGCTTAGACACTTCATGACGTTTAACTGCTTTAGTTGCCTCCAAAATACTCTCCAGTTGTTTAATCATTTTTTGACAGGATCCAAGCTCAGATTCGTGTTCTCGAGAGGTTTTCCTTTCAACACAAAAGCAAAGCATTAGTAAGGATCATCAGCATATGCTGATCACCCTTTAAGTGCAACCATACATTATGACTTCAAATTTTATGACATTAGCCAACATGAAGTATATCAACATAATGTCCTCAGAAAATACGGTAGTCTAAACTGTGTACAGCATTCAAACATTTTTCTAGGCTGTACAAAATGTTTTGTTACAGTATTTATTCAACTAAAATGAAAACAAATGAATCCACATGTCTTAAAGAACAACAATGTGGTAACATTCTGAGCTTCTCATTATTTTTTCACTTTTTGTCCCTATTTCCTTATCATACTCCCAAAAAGTAGCAATGCAGCCTTTGCATTTAGTTAATTGGATTGCTTTTGTCAATGACATTCTGTTGGGATACTGTACTGCCTTGCCCATTTCTATAAAAAAAAAAAAAAATCTCATGCCCTGATGTCAGAACAGCTGCTAACAAACCATAATGTTCTTTCCAGAGGATTGCAAACATAGCTATGAATATCTTAATCCAAATTGAACTGCTGCAGTTTTAGAAGATGCAGCATCAATCAGCACCATAACTACACTTCACTGCATGTTTTGTAACCGGAATAGAAGAGTTAAGCAAAGACAAGGAAGATTAGTTGAGTCAGGAAAGTCTGAAATTAGTCTGTTCGTGTTAACAAAATGATCAAAAGTTATCAGGTCATGTAGGCCTGGTATTTAATGGCACTGAAAAAAATGTAGCAGAAGTACACACTATCCACAATCCATAGCTCTACTATATTCATTAGGCAAGGCATTAGAAGATAGTTGCTTTATCAGACTCTACAGAAATCGTAGCATGGCCTGAGGAATGATTTTTATACAGAAATTTGAGAGAGTCTGGTACTTTGTAAAACCTATCTAGTTTCACTGGAGCACCCAGCTGTTACTCAGAAGTCAAGCAAGCCAGCAAACAAACAAGAAAGTATCCTTACAAATCATACAACACAGGAGGGATGGATGAAGGCTTGGGAACATCCATATCTCAAAACCATGTAAGCAAGTGGATCTGTGAAGAATAAGCTGAAGACTACATCTGAATCTTAAGAATCATCTTCCTCTGAAGACATAGTTCTCTTCTGAATAGAAATTAAAATAATCTGAGGAGGCTTTAATGATACAACAGCTTTAAATAGCCTTTAAGATGGCAAGAATATACCACTAATGTTATTCATCAGCTGGAGGAGTATGCTTTGCTTTCTCTTTTTAGGAGTGCCTGCAGAAAAATGAGGAGGAGCAGTTTTTTGATGTACCTCATTGAGTACCTATGATATCCATTTAAATGGAGATCTGCAGAATGCTCTCTGGTCCCTCAGAATTTATCATCTGAGGATCCTCCTTCATGGCCTTATCAGCTGTCTGACTGGTTGAATGGGATATGCCTAGGGGCTGAGACTTGTCAGCCTCTGGATGGGTCATGACAGTGGGACCAGCAATATAAACCAGGTGTTTTGTGGGGTCACATGCCTCAACAGAGATTTTAAAGGTCTGAATGGACAACCTCCAAAGTTTTAGGCTTCTTGACTTTCTTTCGTTCATGGCTGCTGACAGACATCTGAAAGAGGATTCTGAGGCCATCCTACCTCGCTCAATCTCCTTAACACTCTGGTTCACTAAATGCGTTTTCAGAGACACTGAATGACATTTGATCGTCTTAGGGACAAATGGCAAAAATGAAGCAGGACCTGAGCAAAATAAACACTTAGAATGACTGTCTTTGCAAGGACTCTGCCTAACAGTCGCATTTACCTCTTCTACTGAAGATTTCAATTGCAACACCGAATTTTATGTTTTAAGAATAGCACACTCACTTACTGGCTAGTCTAGTCAGTTGTTAATAATATGACACAGTTCTGTTTGCAAACAGTTGGGTCATTGCTTACTTTTTTCATACATGCTAAAACCTCAAGCTACTTATTCTAAAGTGCTAAGTGTCACATTTACAGACTGGATGTTGTGTAGCAAAGAGTGGGAACTAACTGAAATAGGTGTTCTGCCTGTCCTTCTAAAACCTGTAAACCTCCATCTCAGAAATCCTAAACTTGCATATCAACACATCTCATTAGCTACTTTATTTTCCATCTGTCCCTCTAAACTGTGGAAGCCTCCATTGTACTACTCCCAGACTTGCATACCTAGACATATCTCTGGTTATCTTCCTTATTTATTTTACTCTCTCTCTCTCCTCCAGTGTGCTGAACACAGTGTCAATTGCTGTAACAAAAATTAACAATCTCACTACCAAAAGGAGTGCTACAGCTGAATTTCACCTCCAAAGTACAAAAGAAGCAATACCTTCAGTTAAAAAAACTATGTAAGGCAGTTTCCAAGAATCAAACTAAACTTGTTTTCCATCACTTCTGCATCACTGTGTGCTGTACTGTAGCATGGAATCTGCTGAAGAAACACTCCCCACTCCCAGGCCTTATACTGCTGAAGGTGAAGCTGAATTACCACTTTAGCATATTTTACTCTAGCAGTGTAAAATTTTCCTGGAAAGGCAATCAAAGCCCAGAACAATAAAATTAAATGCTGTGACTCACGTCATGTATTTAGAGTTCAAAGACCTTGTTAACAGTAATCTAAGCAGGTTGGGTTACTCTCTTTAAAATTATCAGAACTTGTCTTACCTCCTTGTCTTGCTGCAGTTTTTACAGATAGTTTTCCTGGTATTTAGTCAACCGTGGGCCGACTTGCTATGTTTATGTTTCAATAAGCTCCCTTACCCTACCTCAATTCACACATACCCCCACTACAGCCACACTTATGTCACTTTTACTCTGCCTCCTCTACTCATCTGCCTATTCTGTACCTAACTGCACTATTCAATCACAAACTGTTCTCATTATACTATCTCCACCCACTTCTGCTCTAAATTCCTTTTCAAATCTCAATCTGCTCCCTCCACATCAAAACCTGTATATTCTCCACCCTATCAATGCTCATTACCTCACCTACCATGCTGCAAGATGTTTACAGCACTAACCATGCTGTTTCCCTCCTGTATCACCTTATTCATCTTCTTCCTCTCATTCCAAACATCCCTACCAGTAGTAATAATAAGCACACCTCAGCCATTACTTCATCCTCACCTATCAACCATCTTCCCACTACCTACTCAAAAATCTCTTCAAGCTTATTTCCCATAACTCCATTCCACTGTTACAACCACAAAATATTAAAAAATGTCAGTATCAATGTGAAGGTAATACTTTTACCCATCTCTGCTAAAAATGCCATGATAAGCAAGCCATCTTTCTCCACCATATATCATTGTGGTGATATTCACCCTAACCCAGGTCCCAATCAACCCCAAACCAAAGAATATATCCTAGAAGTTTAAAAATAGTAACTTTAAACATTAGAAGCATATGCAACAAAATCAGATTTTCATGTCTGGATGACCCAACACAGACATCCTAGTCACAACAGAGACATGGCTAAAGCCTGAAAAAAATGCTAAAATTCTACCCCCCCCCCCCCCGGTTATATTAGGTTCAATAAAACACACAAAAATGCAGGCAGAACAGCTATAATCATCCCAAATATGCTCATAGTAAATCCCTATACAGGCAAAATCCCAAATTTTGGAAAAGCAGAAAAACTAATAGAGCCAACAGCATATGCATTGTTGTGCTATATATCCCCCCCAAGATATAACATTCCAATACTTGAAAACATACTATCCTGGATAGCAGATACAATCACAAATACAATTATTCTCCTGTGTGATGTAAACATTGCTGAATTTGGAAATAGTCTGGCAGTCAATCAACAGCATGAACCTCTTTGGAGTCACTCAACTTATTAATACATCAACAAGATATGGCAAAACTAACTCCCAACAATCTATCTTGAACGAACTGGATTCTGGTAAACCAACCCATCTAATTTTATCTCCTCAAGTACCCTTCCCTGACACACTGACCACTTAGGTAGCTTATACCTGTAGGAGTATTACACAACTAACAAAGGGAAATAAGATCAAAATTACCCATAATCTCTCCAATTTCTCCAAGGAGTCTTTCATTGAAGCTCTGAAAGCAGTTAACTGGTCCATGCTAAAGGACCCCCCTTAAATGACGCAGGTGAATACTTCAGTGCAGGATTTCTTAATATTCTTAGCACCTTAGCCTAAATGCAAACAAAAAGAATTAAAAAACAGCCATATCCCCCCTCCCATGGCTCACCAACCAATGCAAACTCCTTATGAAAGACAGGGACAAAGCATGGATAAACTGGCAAAAGAATAATAAAAACAACAAAAAATGGCAACTATTTAAACAGCTATGAAACCAAGTCAAGAAACAAGTTAATACAGATAGAAGTCTTATAATACCCATCTACAAAGCAGCCATAAAAACAACCCTAAAAAATTCTGGTCCTCCATATCCTCTCTCATTAACCCAGGTACAAAAAAGGATCCCAGCCCATACCCAGACATTCCAAGTCTTCAAACAGCTACCTATTTCAATACATACATCACATGCATACCAACTTAACCTTAAAGTCACGTAACACCCCCCCTTCCACACAGCTAACTTCCCCTACCTTAGACCCTAGCCCATTTCCTTTACAAACCTCACCTAACAGCAACCTCTCCAATACACATGCAGACAACTCCACCCACTTTACCTTTCAACCAGTTTCTATAACTCTCAAAAATACTTTTGCATAAACTAAAATCTTGTTCTTCCTCAGCCGAAAACCTTCCTCTGGCATGCCTAAATCTAGCTGCAGATGCAATAGCAAATCCAATCAACATTTTTATAAATAGATCAATAACAGTATCATGTGTCCCTAAATAATGGAAAATGGTGCATATTATCCCCTTATATAAAAGGGGTAATTCCAATGACATTACAAATTTCCATTCCATAGCCATCCTGTCTCACCTCTCTAAAATCTTTAAAGATGTATACATCAACAATTTCTCCATTATATCTCTTACAAAATAAGCTAATCACCAATATGCAGCATGGATTTCAGGCACAACACAGCACCTCCACTGCATTATTGCTTACAGACACCATCAAAGCTCTAATAAACTTGTATATGCAGTATTTCTAGATCAAAAGCCTTTGTCATGGTCTCTCACAGTAAAGTCTTCAATCAACTTTTCATCCTGGGTCTATCATCTCCATCTATTCAATGGTTCTCTACCGACCTTGCCAACAGGCAACAAGCTGTAAAATAGCAAAGATTCATCTCTGCATACCTTCCCACATCCACAGGAGTCACACAGGGATCCATTCTTGGCCCTCTACTAGTCAATATTTTTATCAATAACCTACAGCCATCTTCTTGTGAAGGCACCTTGATTCAATATGCAAATGTCTCTACCATCATCTGCTCTTCAAACACCTTAACTCGCCTGAAATAAATCACTCAAGTTGCCATTTCCACGGAAACCTAGCTTACAAGAGCAAAACTCCTACTCAACCACCCAAAAAACAAACTCTTTACCCCCCAAAACTCAAAACCCTAACAAAGCATCTTTCAAATGGCACTGAAATTGAATTAATCCACCATACCAAACTATTAGGAGTAATAATCTTAAATTTAACCTCCACATCCAAAGCAATGTTAAGAAAACCCATGCAATTCTAACCAAATTAACAATCCTCCATAAAAAAAAATACAAACTTGAAAGCTGCTACAACAAAATTGCCAAGTTTGCTACTAATTCATCCTCCTTTACCCATCACTGTAAATCTCTGCATATCCTTATAGTTGGCTGAACTCCCACCCCACCTCTCCTATATTGAACTTTTAACAATACATAAAATCACAGATAAACCATTAGGATGTCCAGCTCTTGCCTCTTTAAACAACAAATATTTTCATAAAAGAACTCTTAGATCAAAAGAAAACAACTTCTCACCAAAAATAAACTAAATAAACTCCCTGGATAAAGCCTATATTCATATTCAGTAGCAAAAAAAGGAACTTCTTACCTCTAGCCACCAGAAATGTTTCTATAATATCCACCTTTAAATGCTCCCTAAAAGAATAAGTTACAAAATCTTGGACCTGCTCCTGTGCCAATCCTCGCTGAACATACTCACTATAATTCACTCACCCCCTTTAACCTAAATCACATTTCACAACCTTCTCCAGCCTCCTACTCCACTCTTTTTTCGACACTACCCTACCTTATCCACTTAATCTCTGCAGACCTTTCCTCTACCTCTCTCTTTCCTCCCTACTCACCTAAGCTACCTGAAGACACCCTACTCTGTACTCTTCTTATATCCTTCTGTCCATCCTTCTTCCTTTAATAATGATAATATGAACACTCTCTCATACTAAGACACTCAATTTCCCCTCACTGTTTCTAATCAATAAGAGTATAATGTGATAATTTATTTTTTCATAAGGGTATACATATGTACACATATTAAAGTATGCTCAAATGATCAACTAAAGATGGACCCCTGCCCTAAATATATATATATATATATATATATATATATATATATATATATATATATATATATATATATATATATGACTTTACTATATTGTAATAACTTTCGCCTTTTCACTAAAGTACCTATAGTATATTGTACTTTCTTTATTGTCTCTAGATATTTCTGTTAAATTCTATGCAAAACCGACACTGTACCTGTCAATGTTGTTCTTGTTTTATTGGAGCTTTTCTCCCTGGGCCTCCATTGAAAATGGGCTCACACCCAGATGGACTATCACAGTCAACAAATGTAAAATAAAAAATAAATAAAATAATAAAATAAAAATGTACTATCTAATATCTCTCTAAATATCTTATTATAATCTTCTCAGGTCTCATTTATCACATACCAATCTATGTGAAAACTTATGACTTATTGAGTTTTTCCTCACATATTTCTCCAACTTGTGCTATTTTTCATTGCATTCTACTATGAAACATATGTTCTATGTTTTTCTCAATACATTTTTTTCACTCATGTTGTGTAGTGTAATACGGTATTTTGTGACTTAAAATATCTGTACTTGATTCTTGAAAGATTGTTATTGTGGAGCTTTTCTCTCCAGGCCTCTGATGAAAATGGGCACTTTCTGGCCCAGTCGGACTTTCCTGGTACACAAATGTCAAATAAAAATAAAATATAGTACATAAATAAATGCGTGGCAGGAGCAAAATTAGTCAAGCTGTTAGTGAAACTGGAAGACTGAAGCAAGACAAAGACATACCACACAGGGCACCCTCAGGTTATATATGCCAGTTGTGCATATGTTTAGATAGTGCATTATTTTTTTAAGATTATAGTCTATCCACTGCGACAGCTCCTTCTACCATTTTTACCTAGAAGGATAGGTGGTAAAAAAGAAGATATGTATTCACCATAATGTTCCATCTGAGTAGTTAGACTTCATTTGTCAGCAACCTGTGGGTTACGGATCCGAGCCGGCAGCTTACCAAGCTAAAGATCCGAGCTCCAAGCTCCTCTCCCTTACCCATACTACACTGCAACCTCCTTCCTATACTCAGATCGAGTTTGCCACCCATTACGTGACACACAACAACCTAAGACACCAAAATCCTTACCTGAACACATACACCAGGCTTGTCAAACTCAGGACATCGAGCCCAAAGAAAGAAACAACCAACAAGGTCAGGGGGAAGGAGGGAGGGAAGGTTGCTGACAAATGACGTCTAACTACTCAGATGGAATGTTATGGTGAGTACATAACTTCTTTATGTGAAGTAGTTAACTTCATTTGATCATCAACCTGTGGGACAGAGCCCACAGCTACCCAAAATCTTGGGAAGCCCTTAACAAAGGATATTCCGGAGCACTGCAGGGCCAAGGGAAGCCCTTCCTCTAGACACCATATCTAGCTTATAATGAGTAAAAAAAGTGTGAGAGGAGGCCCAGGTAGCTGCTGAACAAATATCATCCAGGGAAACTCTAGACCAGAATGCAACAGAAGTAACCAAAGAATGGGTAGAGTGAGCATGAACCCCTTCTGGTTCTGGTAATCCAAGTTCTTTATATGCTTGTAAAATACAAAGCGAAATCCATTTAGCGAGAGTCACCTTCGAAACTGGTTTTCCTAAAAAGGGTTTAGCAAAGGAAGCAAAAAGCTCATCAGATTTACGGAAGGGTTTGGACCTATGCAAGTAAAAACGTAACTGCCTGTGAACATCCAGCAAATGAAGTTTGTATTCCCCTTTATTTTGAAAATTAGGGAAAAATACAGGCAAATTAACAGACTGATTAATGTTGACTCCGAAGCAACTTTAGGAAGAAAAGACGGGTTAATCCTGAGAAACACCCTATCCTTATGAAAAACTAGGTATGGGGGTTTCATACATAGCGCCTGAAGCTCCGACACTCTCCTGGCTGAAGTGATAGCTACCAGGCAGGCTGTCTTTCACGACAATTTCAAGTCAACTGATGCTGCAGGCTCGAACAGGAGTGCAACTAAGGCCTGAAAAAATAATGTCAAATCCCACAGACGGGAAGGGTTTTTGATAGTAGGTCTCAGAAGAAAAGTACCTTTAATAAAGGTCTTGCAAATTCTGGAAGCAGCTACAGAACCTGAATTTTCCCCTACGTGAAAATGGGATATGGCCACCAGCTAGACTTTCACTGTGGAAGAGCTGGCCCCTTGCTGGAAAATATGGGAAAAAAAGTCTAACACCACTGGAACTGGAGCGGTAAAAGGATCCAGATTTCTCTGTGAAGCCCAAATGGAAAAACGTTTCCATTTACCACTGTAAACTTTTCTGGTAGAGAACTTGTGTGCGGCTACCAGAATGGATTTAACTGGGGAAGAGATAGCGGGAGTCCTGGCAACTAATGGAACTGGAGCAACCAAGCTGTAAGCTTGAGGCTGTCCAGATTCGGAGGAGGAATTCCCAAGGGTTGACTAATAAGATTCGGAATGGGATCTAAAATCCAGGGCTGAGCTAGAAGATGAGACCGCAGGCAAGGGAACCAAACTTGACGAGGCCAGAATGGGGCTATGAGGATAACCTTGCTCCCCAACCGACGAGCTTTCTGTAAGAATTTTGTCATGAGAAGAAGCGGGGGATATGCATAAAGAAGACCAGGTGGCCAAGCATGGACAAGAGCATCTCTGGGGACTTCCCCCCGTCGGGGGAATCGGAGCGAAAAACTCGCTGCACTTCGCGCTGGATGGCGATGCAAAGAGATCGCAGCAAGGCTGGCCTCACCTGCGGAAGATCTGTTCTGCTACATAAGGGTTCAGAGACCAATCGTAAGGCAAAAGGATAGTCCTACTCAATTTGTCTGCTAAAATGTTGGGCCGACCAAGGATGTGCGTTGCTATCAGAAAATGGTTGATGGAGATCGCCAATTCCCACACTCTCATGGCCTCTCGACAAAGTGGATAGAGCCTGGTTCCCCCCGTTTGTTGATGTACCAAACCACTGACATATTGTCTGACTGGATTGTAATACTTCCCAGAGGAAGAGAGGTATGAAGGGCCTGCAACTCTAAAAGGACTGCTCTCATCTCTAGAACATTGATATGCAGAACAGTCTCACTTAGGTTCCAAGTGCCTTGGACAGTCCTGCCCGAGCAATGCTCCCCACACCCTAAGTGGGGGGCATCCGTAGTAACCGTGACTTGGGACGGAGGCGTAACAAAGGGACATCCTTCTCACAGATCCTGGGATTGAAGCCACCACATGACAGAAGCTGTGAACACTTTGCTTAGAGGAATCAGAAAGTCTAGAGACTTTTATAGTAGAGACCACAGTACTTGTAAAGTCCACTTAACACACTCATATGCAGGTGTGCAAAAGGAACCAGATGTATAGCTGCTGCCATGGACCCTAGGGCTCTCAGGACTAACTCCGCTGGGGGTGCAGGAGTCTGAAGAAGCACCAAGACATGAAGGGCCAGGCTGTGAAGTCTGTCTGGGGTCAAAAATATCCTGTCCTGAAAAGAATCTATTCTTGCCCCTATGAAGTCTAGAATTTGAACAGGTTGAAGAAAAGACTTCTTGAGGTTTATTGTGATACCCAGCCGAGTCGACAACTGCAGAAAAAAGTTTCTGGCTAGTACAAGTTGATGCCTGATGGGGGCGGTGAGAAGCCAGTTGTCCAGGTACGGAAAGACCTGAATGCCCTGAAGCCTCAGGTGAGCCACTACAACTGCCATGACCTTGGTAAACACCCTGTGGGATGTGGTGAGACCGAAGGGTAGGACCCTGAACTAGCAGTGACTGGCTCATAGTCGAAAGTGGAGGAACCTCCTGGATCGCCTATCAGGATATGGTAGTACGCATCCTTGAGGTCTATCGAGCACATCCAGTCTTCCTCCTGCAAGAACGGCAGGATGGATTGTAAAGTGACCATCCGGAACTTCTCCTTGGCAATGGACAGGTTCATTGTGGATAAGTCGAAAATCGGCCTCAAGTCCCCAGTCTTTCCTGGCACCAAAAAGAACCTGGAATAGATGTCTGATCCGGACTGGTCTGGGGGCACTAGCTGGATTGCTCTTTTATCTAGCAGCTTTTTTATTTCCAAAGTTGCCGCCTCCCTTTGAGCGGGTGGGACATCCGGGAGGCGCCTTGTGGATAGGGGACTGTTTACGAAAGGAAGAGAATAGCCTCTGGATATTATTCGAAGCACCCAATGATCTGACGTGATGGACTCCCACTGGGATAGGTGCCTCGAAAAACGCCCCCCGACTGCCTCTAGAGAGGAACAGTCAGGCAACCCCTCAGGGCTGCTGCGTGGGTTAGTCGGAAAAGGGTTCCCGTGACCCGAAGTTCTTCGGTCCACCTCTGCCTCTGGGCTGGCGTCCACCTTGTCCCCCTCTGCCTCCAGGGGAGGAGGAGTCCGGAGCATTCCGGGACTGCTGAGACTTCCAGAACCACAAACTTCTTTTGCCCTCGCTGGTTCCTGGAGAAGGACCTTTGAAGGTTGGAGAAGCGGATCCCTACGGCCGACCGTGCTTTTCCGTCCTTCTCGCTCTGGACTAGCATATCTCAGATGGTCTTCCCGAACAGGGTCGAACTGTCAAAAGGGGCATTAGCGAAGGATGCCTTGAAAGGTTCTGAAAAGTCGCAAAGCTGGAGCCAGGCATGACGCTTCATGGCAATACAGGACCCAGCTGTCCTAGCGACTCCCTCGGTGGCATGAGCGAGTAGACGCATGGACGTATTCGAAACAGACTTGAGAGTGGTCATACGAGCAAAGAATGTCCGTTTATCCTCAGCCGTAATGGACTCCAGGGGAGACTCCGCGTACTCCTTCACAAGGTCACACTGCAGTCTAATTACGTGGGCCATGTAATTCAGCGCCCTTATAGCAAAGGTAGCTGAAGCAAACGTCCGCTTTCCAAGACTATCCATCGCCCTAGACTCCTTGTCTGCAGGATGGACCGAGGAACTTTCCTGGGCCATTTCCTTTTTGGTGGCCGCCGCCACCACCATGGAATCAACTGGGGAGCCCTTACTCCAAGTGGGCTTGTTAGCAGGAGGGTTCAATACTTTGTCTGGCCATTTGGGTATTGGCTCTACAGTGTCCGTTTCCTTCCAAGCACAGGTGGTAATGAGGTCCATCAGAGGGTCAGCCTGGGGGGGGGGGGCACACACACCCAATAGATAGATGGGCCTGCGAATGCCTCCAGAAATACCAACTCGTCCAAGGAAGGTTTTTGGGCAGACCAGCACCCCCTCTGGCAAAGAATTACCATTATGTCTCTGAAGGAGACATCTTCGGGAGGCAACCTGGGGGAACCTTCCCCTTCCTCCAAGTCGGTATCCTCAGTGAGGGACTCGGGGGGAGTCCATGTGTCTCCTCTTGCACTGGCATTTGCGAGGGGCCTCCTCGGGGGGGGGGGTCTCTCCAGGGAGGGCTCACAAACAGTCTCTTATTCCTCAAGGGGAACCATCTGGGGCGTATCGGACACAGGCTGTCCCTGGGAGGACTGGATGATGGAAGACAAACTCAGCTGCGAGGGAGCAGGGGCGGACTCAGAGGAAAGAGTGAGGGGTCTCGATCCTCCAGAGAGAACCCTCTCCACAACATTGAAAGCCGAAGGGGAACCAGCTTCCCTGAAACTGGTGGAGCGGGTAGCCATGGCCCTCGGATCTGATGAGGGTATTGAAGCAGAGGCCAGAACAGCCGGGCCAAGGGAGATGGTATGCCCCGACCACAATGGGGCTGACGACACACTCATCACCTTGGATCCTGACTCCCAGATCTCGGCTCTGAGAGCTCGGACCTGCCAGTGGATCAGGCAGGTTCGAGAGCATGGCCGGTGTCGAGGTTGGAGGAACCATTGGCGCTGACCCCCTGATTCCAGGGCTCCTCGGATCCATGGACTGCGAAACCCGAGGGTGGATGGGAGAAGGAGCTAACGGGGCAAATGTCGGAGCCGAACTTCCCTCTCCGGCTGGGAGCCAGCAACAGTCCCATCTGCAATTGAGTTTGCAGGAACCTTCTCATCATCTGGTCCATATAAGCTTCAGAGAGGTTCCTTGTGGATCTCGAGAACACCACCGACACAGGCCAGGAGGGCTGATGAGAGGACGACCACGAAGCACGCTGAGCCTCCTCCGACTCCAGGGAGAATCGAGGGGAAGACGGCCTAGTAACTTTTTCTGGAGTACAGACCACTTTAGCACGGGGGGGGGGGGTTTGACAGATCTGAGTCCATTTGCCTCTTGCGGCCCCTCTCCCTGTCTCAATCTCTCTCTTTTTCTCTCTCTCCTTTTCTTTGTGTTTGTCCTTCCTAGCCTCCCTCTCGCCCTGTTTAGAGGTGGGAGTGGGAGTCCTGGACAGGGGAGAAGGCCGGAAGCCTGAACAGTCACAGCTGTGGCTGACGAAGATGCTACAGAAGAGGTGGTTGATTCTGCAGGTAAAAGACCCGCCAGAATCAGCTTGGTCCTGCGATCCCACAGAGCCCAGGGGTTGAATGCTGCACACATCTTGCAGCCTAATGTTAGGTGAGGAACCCCTGGACAAACTACGCACAGAGTGTGACCATCGGCCAGCGACAGCTTATGGCCTCACATTGTGCTTTTGAGTTTCTGACATATCTTCACAGACTAGGCTAAGTAGTCAAGTGCACACGCACACACACACACACACACACACACACACACCAAGGGCGGGAAGGGGAGGCCTACACAGGTGAAAGTTCTAAAACTTTCCTTCTCTACTTTTTTTTTTTGACGTAAAACCAGAGGATAAAGTGAGGAAAGGGATAAAATGTTTTAACAGTCAGACAAAACACACAGACCGAAAAGTTAGCTGATTAACCTAACTATGCCTGCCTGGAACTCAAGAATCCCGTGCAGCAAACGAGATCTGAGGATTGGAAGGAGGTTGCAGTGAAGTATGCGTAAGGGGGAGGAGCTCAGATCTTTAGCTTGGAAAGCTGCCAGCTCGGATACGTAACCGACAGGTTGATGATCAAATGAAGTTAACTACTTCAGATCTAATGTTTACTTTATACCACATGTGCTGAAACAACACATAGCTCCTGCAGTCATACTTATAACCAGCATGGCCTGGAAGGTTTCTGGTACTCAAGCAGGATTTCTGCCAGTGTTGGAGAAGGGGTACAAAGTGGTAGCAGTATACAAGTGTTGTCACAGTTTTGTGACTTGCCTATTATACCACCACCGTATATGCTGTAGAAAATGTAAATCTGAATCTCCGTTATCTCAGCGAATGGTTTCATTTAAAAAAAAAAAAAAAAAATTGTAAAATTTATTTTCCCCAGGGAGATGACACTGAGGTTTATTGTTGATCTTTAACCTCAGTGACATCAACTAAGGGGAAAATGTGAGAGGCATTCATAGACTTTAATGGACACAAGTTGTGCAAGTGCAGAGAGGCTTCCACTGAAGTCTATGAACAGCCACCTTATATGATGCCACCCAGAGAAACAATTTTTTTGCCATGGTTTTACAAAACTTTTTATTATAAAAGTGGCACAAATAAAATATGGATACACTTCTACAAAATGCATCATGGCATTTAACTCAATAGATAGAGTAATGCAGTACTAAACTGTTGCAAAGACCTTAAGTCTGACACTACTATGAAGCATCACTCATTTTTCAAAGTACATCAAAATACACTTCAAGGACAAAAAGAATGCTTCACAGCCTGGTATATTAATGAACATGAATGCAGACGGTGCTGCTTCTATATACTGTAAACATAAAATATTAACTAACAGACAAGTTTCAAAAATTAAATTTATGTACTCCCCATAAAGTACAGTTGTGTACACTTACCATAAATGTAGATGTTCGAGTGTATTCACTATTACAGTCATTACATTTGGGTAATCCTGCTGGCAGGTTACCTCAGACGGCCTAAATTTCAAAGTCCTGGGTCCTGCGTCGGCTGCTGATGCTCCTTCCCTGACGTCAGATCGTCAGGGGTATAAAAGAAGCAGCCAATGCCATTTTCTTTAGTTTTTCTTTATATAAAAATACATACACCAATATAAACTTTACCTTCATCTACAAGCAAATACACCACATAGGCTGTATAAATCAGAGAAGGAAAGAAAAGTTCCAGTACAAAAAAGGGGGATGGCGGGTGGGTAACCTGGACTGCAACAGTGAATACACTTGAACATCTACATTTATGGTAAGTGTACACAACTGTATTATGTTCTTCGTGTTTCACTGTTGTAGTCATTACATTTGGGTAGAGTCCCAAAGCTATGGTTGGGAGGTTGGAGCTAAACAGCATTAGTAGCGGCTATGAGGCCCTGCAGAACTGCAGTGGCAAAGCCTGCCCTGGATTTAGAGTAGAGAGGCAGATGATAATGCTTTGTAAAGGTGTGCAGTGAACTCCAAGTAGCAGCCTCTAAAATGTCCTTGGCAGGTACTCCCCTGAGAAAGGCTGCTGAAGTGGCTGCAGCTCTGGTTGAATGTGGCCTAATGCCCTTAGGCACTGGCTTGCCATGGTGTACATAGCAGAAATGAATGCAGTGGCCTAGCCACTTTGAAATAGTCTGCTTTGAGATGGCCTTTCATTGTGATCCTACAGCATATGCACTAGTAATTGCTCTGTCTTTCTGAAAACTTTGGTTCTGTCCTAGTAGAATCTAAGCTGTCTGTGTACGTCCAAAGAATGCAGAATTCTCTCCCCCTTGTTCTGTGGATTTGGATACAAAGTTGGCAGGTGAATAGTTTGGTTAAGAGCCACACTTGACACCACCTTAGGCATAAATGTTGGGTTTGTCCTCAGAGAGACCCTGTCTGGATTAAAAATGATAAAAGGTTCCACAGCCATGAGTGCCTGCAGCTCTGAAACTCGTCTTGCAGAAGTTATTGCTAGGAGCAGAGCTGTTTTCCAAGATAAAAACTTTATATCAGCAGTAGCAGCTGGCCCAAAAGGAAGCAGGGTGAGTTTTTCCAAGACAAAGTTGAGGTCCCATGCAGGCATTGGTGAGCTCCTTGGGGGCCTTATATTTTTGGCTCCTCTGAGGTACTGCTTTAATAAGGGATGAGAAAAGATTGGTGGCTTGCATTGCAATGAGCCGAAATGGCAGAGGCATGAATTTTAATAGATGAAAACGATAGGCCTTTGTCCAGCATCTCAGTTAAGTATTGCAAAATCTGAGGAATATTTGGCACAGCTGTATCAGTTCCTTGTGCCTGGTTCCAAGCACAGAATCTCTTCTATTTTCCAGCATAAGATTTTCTAGTAGTAGGCCTTCTGGCTTCCAAAATGACATCCATCACAGCTTTCCTGAGAGGTGTGTTTTGTATGACTACATTATCCGCCATGCTGCCAGGTTTAAAGTCATGAGTTGGCTGCGCAGGATCTGATTGTTTTGCTGGGATAGTAGGTGAGGTATTTGAGGTAAGGTCCAAGCTGGGCATTGAGACAAGTTTCTTAGTATTGGATACCAGTACTGGCGGGGCCAGTCTGGGGCAGTCAGTATCATCTTTGGCTTCTCCTGTCTGACCTTTAGGAGTACCTTGGGTAGGAGAGGCAGAAAGGGAAAGGCATATGCGGATAGATTTTTCCAGCTGAAAGATAGGGCGTCCACTTTCCATGCTTGTCTGTGATAAATCCTTGTGCAGAATCTTTTTAGTTGGTAGTAGTGAGGGGAGGCAAATAGATCTATGTCCAGGTATCCCCATTTCCTTGTTATCATGCTGAAGACTTGTGGATCCAGCTGCCACTCGTGGGGGATCCATGAGGTTTCTGCTTAGTTCGTCTGCCAGAGCATTTTTCCTTCCTGGCAGGAATTGTGCCTGCAGATGTACTTGGTAAGGCAATGCTGTGTCCCACAAAGTCATGGCTAGTCTGCAAAGGGGGTAGGAATGTGTGCCGCCCTGCTTGTTTATATACCACATCACCGTGGCGTTGTCTGTCTTTATCAATAGTTGTCCTGGATGGAGTAGGTCCTTGAAGGCTGTCAGAGCATTTTGAACAGCTAGCATCTCTTTTTGATTGATATGTAGATGCATTTGGTTTGAGGTCCATGCACCTTGAATGCATCTTCCTTCCATGCGGGCCCCCCAGGCATAATCTGATGCATCCGTTGTTAGTGTCTGCCTGGCTGGGGGTAATGTGAATGGCTGTCCCTTGTTTTGGTGACAAACCTTTGCCCACCATCGAAACTCCTGTTGCAGGCAGGGAATGAGAATAATCATAGTTTCCAGGCTGTGGCAATGTTGAGTCCAAACACTTTTTAGGTACCATTAAAGTTTCCTCATATGCAGTCTTGCATATGGAATTAGTAGGATGCAGGATGCCATGAAGCCCAAAGCCTGCAGAATTTTTCTTGCAGATAACTGGGCCTTTGTTGCCAACATTTTGAAATAGGTAGTCAGTTGCCTTTGTTTGTCTGGCGTGAGATAAGCCATCTGGGCAGTTGTATTTAAGCTTGCACCCAGGAATATTATCTCTTGAGAGGGTACTAGTTTTGATTTATTTTCGTTGACTGTGTACCCTAGGCATGTTAGAAGTCTTTTCACACACGCCAGATGCTGCAGAAGAATGTCCTTGTTCTCTGCTTGAAATAGACAGTCATCCAAGTGAGGATATATTTGTATTCCTCTTTCCCTGCAGAATGCAATTACTGGTGCCAGGCACTTTGTAAAGACCCTGGGCACAGTAGATAAGCCAAAGGGCAGTGCAGAGAATTGGTAATGCATTGAGCCAGCCTTGAATCTGAGGTATCTTCTGCATATTTGTCAGATTGAGACATGCAGGTATGCCTCTTTTAGGTCTAAAGTCACAAGGCAAGCGTTTGTGTCCAGCATGGGCAGAAGCTGTTGCAAAGTCAACATCTTGAATTTTGTTATATCCAGGAATGTGTTCAGAATAGATAGGTCCAGTATTGGCCTCCAGGACTTGTCCTTTCTGGGTACCAAGAACAGTCTTCAGTAAAATCCTTGTCCCTGCTTTTGCTCTGGCACTTGTTGAATGGCCCCCCATGTCCATGAGGGATGAGACTTGCTTTTGTGCCTCTGCCCATTGATTTTTTGGCAGATCTGGCCAGCCGTTTGCCTTTGGCAGGGTATGGAAATGGAACTTGTATCCTTGTGACACGATATTTAGAACCCACTTGTCCTGGGTTATAATGTGCCAATTTTGAGAAAAAAAGTGCTAATTTTCCTCTTAAGGGTACTGCCAGGAGATGAGTGCTTGGTGCAGGCAGGGGGAAGTCATTGGGACTGTTTCCTGTATGGTTGTGATTTGTCTTCGCCAACTTTGGAGGTAGAAGCACCCCATTGCTTTGACCTGTATGAACCTTGCGCCTGGGATCTGCCTCCAGGGCGTCTGGGTCTGCCCCTTTGAGGTCTGTCTGACACAGGAAAGGACCAATTCTTTGTTGGCCAGTGTCTATTAAACCTAGGTGGCTTTACTTGTAAAAAATCTTTGACCGTTTGCATAGATTTAGCTTTGTCCTCCATTTTCTTTAACACCTCTTCTGCCTTAACACCAAACAAAGTATCATGCTGTAAAGGTGCATCTAATAATTTAACCTTGACATGATCAGGCAAGATTGTGTTCCTTTAACCAAGCATGCCTCCTAATTACAGAGCCCATAACTGCGGCCCTGCAGGTGGCCTCCAAAGAATCAAAACCACATTGCAAAGTATGCTTTCCAACTTGTTCAGCTGCATGCAATAAATCCTGCATTTCCTCATTTTCTGCACATTCAAAGTTTAACAACATTTTTTGTTTAAGCAATGCCATGACATGTTGCTGATATTTGAGCATATGAAAAGTACAGTTTTGTACCTACCATAAATGTAGATGTTCGAGTGTATACACTGCTGCAGTCATTACACTTGGGTTATCCTGCCATCAGGCGGTTCCCCAGTCGGCTTGAGTTCCAAAGTCTTGGTCCGGCGTCGGTTGCTGTTGCCTCCTCCCCGACGTCATTTTCTTCAGTTTTTCTTGCCCCAGATGTCAGGTGTCCCCAAATAGGTAGGCAATTCAAATTGCTAATAAAACATACATAAGAAAAGCAAAAACAACTTTCAGTAACCAACAAATACTCCGCATAGGTAGTAAAGGGTAGAAGACATAGGTACGTACCAGCAAATAAGAGGGGAAGGAGGGAGGGTAACCTGGACGGCAGCAGTGTATACACTCGAACATCTACATTTATGGTAGGTACAAAACTGTACTATGTTCATCGTGTTGCACTGCTGCAGTCATTACACTTGGGTAGAATCCCAAAGCTGAGGTAGGGTGGCTGGTGCTATAAGGCATTAGGGGTGGCTATAAGGCCCTGCAGCACTGCAGTGGCGAAGCCAGCTCTGGATTTAGAGTATAGAGGCAGATGGTAATGCTTGGTGAAGGTATGCACAGAACTCCATGTTGCTGCTTCCAAAATATCCTTGGTAGGTACTCCTCTGAGGTAGGCAGTTGAAGTGGCTGTTGCCCTGGTGGAGTGAGATCTAATGCTGCTAGGTACAGGTTTCCCATGGTGTGTATAGCAGAAACGTATACAATGTCCTATCCATTTAGAAATAGTCTGTTTTGAAATGGCTTTTCCCTGTGCTCCTGCAGCATATGCTATCAATAATTGCTCAGATTTTCTGAAAGCTTTGGTTTTTTGGTTTTGTCCAAGTAGAAGCGTAACTGCCTGTGAATGTCCAAAGAATGGAGTAGTTTCTCCCCTTTATTCTGTGGTTTTGGATAAAAAGTTGGCAAATTAATAGTTTGGTTTAGAGCCACACTTGATACCACCTTTGACATAAACGTAAGGTTGGTTCTTAAATACACCCTGTCTTGGTGGAAAATGAGGAAGGTTTCCACTGCCATTAGTGCTTGTAATTCTGAAACTCGTCTTGCTGATCTTATTGCCAGGAGCAGAGCAGTTTTCCAAGAGATATATTTTAATTCTGCTGTGTTAGCTGGCTCAAAAGGAGGTACAGTTAATTTTTCCAAAACAAAGTTGAGGTCCTAAGTTGGAGTAGGTGCTCTACGGGGCGGTCTTATGTTTTTAGCCCCTCTGAGGTACTGTTTCAGCAAAGGATTAGAAAAAATTGGTGGATCCCTGTTGTAATGAGCAGAGATTGCAGAGGTGTGGATCTTGATGGATGAAAAGGAGAGGCCTTTGTCCAGCATCTCAGTTAAATATTGTAGTATCTGAGGAATGTTTGGGACAAGAGGGTCAAGGCTGTGAGCCTGGTTCCAGGCACAGAATCTCTTCCATTTATCCGAATAGGCTTTCCTGGTACTAGGCCTTCTGGCCTCCAGAATGACATCCATAACAGCTTTGTAGAGAAGCTTTGCTTGTTTGACTAAGGAATCTTCCAGGCAGCTAGGTTTAAGGTCTTTAGCTGGCTGTGAAGTATCTGATTGTTGTGCTGAGTCAGCAGATGTGGGATCTGAGGCAAAATCCAGGGTGGTCCTTGTGCCAAGTTCTTTAAGATTGGGTACCAGTGCTGGCGTGGCCAGTCTGGTGCAATCAGGATCATCTTTGGCTCTTCTTGCCTGGCTTTTATGAGTACCTTTGGAAGGAGATGTAGTGGTGGGAAAGCGTATACTTGTAGGTTTTTCCAGCTGAATGAGAGGGCATCCACTTTCCATGCTTGTGGATGGTAACTCCTTGTGCAGAATTTCTGTAGCTGGCAGTTCATTGGGGATGCAAACAGATCTATGTCCGGGCTCCACCGTTTCTGTGTTATCATTCTGAATATTTGTGGATTCAATTCCCATTAGTGGGGATCCATGATGTTTCTGCTTAAGTTGTCTGCCAGTGTGTTTTTCTCTCCTGGCAGGAATTGTGCTTGCAGATGTACTTGATAGTTTAGAGCTGTGTTCCACAAGGTCATGGCTTGTCTGCAGAGGGGGTAGGAGTGAGTGCCCCCTTGCTTGTTTATGTACCACATAACTGTGGTGTTGTCTGTCTTTAGTAGTAGTCGTCTTGGATGCAGCAGGTCCTTGAAAGCTATAAGGGTATTTTGTACAGCTAGCATCTCTTTTTGATTGATGTGAAGATGCCTTTGTTCTGCGGGCCACTTGCCTTGAATACATTTTCCTGCCATGTATGCTCCCCAGGCGTAATCCGATGCATCTGTTGTTAGTGTTTGCCTGGCTGTGGGTTGAGTAAAAGGCTGTCCCTTGTTGAGGTGACAAGCTTGAGCCTACCATCGAAACTCCTGTTGAAGGCAAGGAATTACTGGTATAACTGTTTCCAAACTTTGACAGTGTTGAGACCATACACTCTTTAGGTACCATTGTAGTTTCCTCATATGCAGTCTGGCATATGGAATTAGTAGTATGCAAGATGCCATGTAACCCAAGGCCTGCAGAATTTTTCTTGCAGGGAGTTGTGTCTTTGTTGCCATCAATTGAAAGTACTGAGTCAGTTGTCCTTGCCTGTCTGCCGTGAGATAAGCCATCTGGGCCGTTGTGTTCAAATTGGCACCCAGGAATGTTATCTCTTGTGAGGGCACTAGTTTTGATTTATTTTCATTTACTGTGTACCCCAGGCAACAATAACTTTTTTACAAATGCCAGATGCTTTAGAAGAATGTCCTTGCTCTCTGCTTGAATCAGGCAGTCGTCCAGGTATGGGTAAATCTGAATTCCTTTCTGTCTGCAAAATGCAATTACTGGTGCCAGGTACTTTGTGAAGATCCTGGGCGCAGTAGATAAGCCAAAGGGCAGTGCAGAGAATTGATAGAGCATTGAACTAGCTATGAATCTGAGGTATCTCCTGCAGTTTTGTCTGATAGGGACATGCAGGTATGCCTCCTTGAGGTCCAATGTCATGAGCCAAGCTTTCTTGCCCAGCATGGGAAGAAGCTGCTGTAGTGTCAACATTTTGAATTTCAGAACATCCAGGTAAGTGTTTAGAGAAGAAAGATCCAGAATGGGCCTCCAGGCTTTGTCCTTTCTGGGAACCAGAAAGAGTCTTGAGTAAAATCCTTGTCCTTGCTCCTGTGGTGGTACCTTTTGAATAGCTCTCATGTCCATGAGTGCTGTAATTTGTTTTTGAGCCTCTGCCCATTGATTTGGTGGCAGATTTGGCATTCCTTTTAACCTTGGCAGTGTGTGAAAGTGGAACCTGTAACCTTGAGATACAATGCTGAGAACCCATTTGTCTTTGGTGATCATATGCCAATTGTGATAGAAAAGTGCCAGTTTTCCTCCCAAGGGGGGCTGCCAAGAGAGAGCCGTTTGGCAGCTGTAGTGGGAAGTCATTGGGGCTGCTTTTTATATGGTTGGGGCCTGTCTTCCCCTTCTTTCTGGCCTGATGCACCCCATTGCCGAGGCCTGTAAGGACCTTGTGGTTGACCTCTACCTCTTGGACGTCTGTATCTGCCCCTTTGAGGTCTGTCTGTAACTGGAAAGGACCAATTCTTTGTTGGCCAATTTCTGCTAAATCAAGGAGGCTGAACCTGTAAGAAATCCTTCACTGTTTGCATAGATTTTGCCTTATCCACCATTTTCTTTAATACCTCTTCTGCCTTAACTCCAAATAACACATCCTGCTGCAAAGGCACATCTAATAATTTTGCTTTAGCATGATCTGGTAACGTATGTTCTTTTAACCAGGCATGTCTTCTTATGACAGAGCCTGTAACTGCTGCTCTACAGGAGGCCTCTAAAGAATCAAAACCACATTGCAAAGTATGTTTTCCCACTTGTTCAGCTGCATGCAATAAATCCTGCATTTCTTTAAAATTAGGTGGATCTGAATCTGGAAGCATTTTTTTGTTTCAACTGAGACATCAAAAATTGCTGATATTTTAGCATGTGAAACTGGCAATTTAAGGCTCCCATTGCTAAAGTTGCAGACGTATATACTTTCTTTCCCCATCTGTCTAATGCTCTGGAATCTCTGTCAGAGGGGACTGGATTCTTTGCTGACGAGGCCTTAACCCCTTTGGATCCCTGAAAAATAGTTTCAGGGTCAGCAACAGGGCTTTTATACAGAAATTTGTGAGTCAGGGACTCTGTAGTATCTGTCAGGTTTAACTGGGGCAGGAGGTAAGGAATCAGGATTTAAGCTGGATTCAGTAAACACATCATCCACAATATCTAACACTGGTGGAATAGCAAGGGGTCTGTGTTGAGTTAATAAAAGGAAGACTCAGCCTTTTCTTGGATTCTGAGTAATCCTGGCCTTCCCAATGGAAATGCTCCCTCATGGTATGTAAGGTTTCCCAAAAGGAGTAGTCCTCAGGCGGAGAGGCTGATGGAATAGATTCCTCAGCCTCAGAATCCTCATAAGGAGGTAAAAAGTACCCTAGGTCTGAGAATGAATCTGAAGAAATGGACACCTGGTCAGATGAGTCATAGTCTGCATCCTGTCTAGGCCTTTTATCAGGAGGGGGATGTGACCCCCTGATCAGAGTGATTATGTCTTCGGCCATTTTGAGCATTTGTTTTTTGGGCATGGAGGCCTGTCCTGGAGAATGCTGTATTTGTTTCTTTGTTTTTAAAGGAGGCTTAGACTTAGAGGGTTTAATGCTTAACTGAGTAGGTTTGAAAACACCCTCTGAAGCTGCGGGTTGCTCAGCTACTCCAGATCCCTCTGAAGGGTTTGTTTCGGTAGGCTGAAAAACTTGTGTGTCCGAAGGCCCAGTCGTCTCCACGTGGGAGTCGGAGGCGGCCTGTGGTACTGCAGAAGCGGTCGTCAGGGGCTGCGAAGGCCCCTCGCTGAAAACCAGAGAACCGGCGACTGGCCTAGAAGAGGCTTCGTCGTCAGTTTTGGGCCTCGAATGCCTGTCCTTGTCTTTATGCTTTTTATAAATTCCGGTCGTCGGAAGTTCCGACAACATGGTGTAATTGAATTTTCTGCCAAAAAGATGTCGGGCAAAATCAAACCGACATTTAATAGTGCGCTTGTTAAACCTAGCACAAAACCGACAACCAGTGATGTCGTGGTCTGGGCTTAGGCATGGGATACAATAGGAATGGAAATCCTTATGAGGTATTTCCTTCCCGCAAGAAATACAGTTATTAACTTTTACTGACATCAGTCTGAGGCAAGAAAAAGTTTCCCCAACGGGGTACTTGGCTTTGTAGAAGACTTCGGTTCTGGATTCGGAATGAAAATCTCAGGAGTCGGCCGACCGGCACTTGCGAACTGCTTTTGCTTCGGGCACCGCACAGCAAGAAAAACTGAAGAAACTGGCGTCGGCTGCATCTTGTATACCCGTCGCACTGATGTCAGGGGGGAGGAGGAGGCGACAGCAACCGACACCGGACCAAGACTTTGGAACTCAGGCCGACTGGGGAACTGCCTGACGGCAAGATAACCCAAGTGTAATGACTGCAGCAGTGTAACACGATGAACATCTGACAGTTTAAGGCCCTTATAGCCAAGGTAGCAGATGTGTAATCATTTTTTCCCCATCTATCCAGTGCCCTAGAATCTCTGTCAGAGGGGGTAGGATTTTTTGCAATAGAAGCCTTAACTCCTATGGGACCCTGAGAAATAGCTTCTGGGTCTGCAGCAAGGTTTTTAAAAAGGAATTTATGAGAGTCAGGAACCCTGTAATATCTGTCAGGCTTAACAGGAGCTGGAGGTAAGGAGTCAGGGGTAAGACTAGACTCCGAAAACACATCACCTACAATGTCTAACACAGGTGGAATGGCTAGTGGCCTGTGTTGAGGTAGTAAAAGGAAATCCCTGAGCCTCTTTTTAAGATTCTGAAAAAATCTTGGCTCTCCCAGTGGAAATGCTCCCTCATGGTATGCAAGGTTTCCCCAAAAGAATAGTCCTCTGGAGGAGAAGCTGAAGGTATAGATTCTTCAGCATCAGAATCCTCATAGGGGGGAACGGAATATTCCTGATCAGAAGAGGAATCAGAAGAAATGGAAACCTGATCTGAAGATTTATGGTCAGTCTCTTGCCTAGGCCTCTTATCAGGAGGGGGATGGGAACCCCTGATCAAGGTAATCAAGTCTTCGGCCATTTTGAGCATCTGTTTTTTGGGCATAGAGGCCTGACCACGTGGCTCTTGAGTTTGTTTCTTTGCTTTAGAAGGTGCTTTAGTCCTTGCCTTTGAAGCTGAAGTCGGTTTATATAAAGATGTTTAGGTCTGAATACTCCCTCTGAAGCCAGTGCCTGCTCAGCAGCTCCGGTCCCATCTGAAGGAATAGTATCCGAGGGTCCAATACCTTGAGTTTCCAGTGGCATGGCAGACTCCACGTGGGAGTCGGTAGCGGCCTGCGACTCTAAAGTAGCGGGTGTCAGGGGCTGCAAAAGCACCTCACTGAGAACCAGTGACTGGTTTAGGAGAAGCTTTGTCGTCGGTTTTGGGCCTCGGTTGTCTATCTCTCTCCTTTTCTTTGCATTTTTTTGTGAACTCCGGTAGTCGGATGGCTATCCAACAACATTTCTGGATAATTAAACCGACGTCCGAAATAGTTTAAAGCCAAATCATACCGACGCTTAATAGTGCATTGGTTAAATCTAGCACAAAACCGACAACTAGAAACGTTGTGATCAGGGCCTAGGCAAGGAATACAGTAAGAATGAAAACCCTTATGAGGTATTTGCTTTCCACGAGAAATACAATTATTTACTTTTTCTGACATCAGTGTGGAGCAAGAAAAAAGTTTCCCCAACGGGGTACTTAGCTTTATTGAAGACTTCGGATCGGAAATTCGAACACGAAAATCTCAGAAGTCGGCCGACTGGCACTTGCGAACTGCTTCTGCTTCGGGCACCGCGTGGCAAGAAAGACTGAAGAAAATGGTGTCTGCTGCTTCTTTTATACCCCTGACGACCTGACATCAGGGAAGGGACGACAGCAGCCGACGCAGGACCCAGGACTTTGAAATTCAGGCCGACTGAGGGCAACCTGCCAGCAGGATTACCCAAATGTAATTACTGCAACAGTGAAACACGAAGAACATCTAGGCATCTGTGTTGTCCATTTTCATTCTTCTTGAACATATGGGTTATAGATCTGAACTCAGATCAGACTCTGCTGCCTTTTACAGATTGCAGATCCAACTTTCAAGCTCTTTCCTTCTACCCATAATTCCCTACACCATCCCCTATACCTCAGATCGAGTTTACTGCCTTAAGTCTCATTATATAATAATAGAGAATACAAATTAAACCAGGGCTCAAATCTAGAACTACAGGTTCCAAAAAGTCCATCAGTTCACTCCAGAAATAGACAGGAAGGGAGAAGGAGGGAGGGGAGTTGAAGAATGAAAATGGACAACACAGATACTTAGTTATGGTGAGTACATAAAGAATAGTTGTGTAAAATCTTACCATAACCATAGATGTCCTTCTCTTCTATGTTGCAGTATTCTTAACATACGGGTAGTCTTCTGCCCAACAACCCGTCTGGCCAGTATACAACAGCTTTTAGTTACTACAAGTACATGGGACAGCACACAAGTTCTGATAATATAAGCCATCAAAGGACATCTGCACATACAATCCTTGGAACTAAAATACCCCATGAGGAACACCACAGCTAATGAATAAGAAAGCCATCCAAGGAAGGAACAAAATGTGGGGGAAAGGTGGGAGGGACAGAATACTGCAACATAGAAGAGAAGGTCATCTATGGTTACTATAAGATTTTACACAACTATTACACGTCCTTCTATTCAGTGTTGCAGTATTCTTAACATATGGGAGAATACCAAAGCTTAGCAGGCACCTTGGGAGGTGGAAGGAGCAGTGGAACTATGCAATGTAGAATTTTCAACAAAGCGATGGAGAATGGCTCTAGTGAACCCTGCTCTAGCTCTAGAAATGGTATCCAACTTGTAATGTTTGGTGAAAGTGTGCACAGAAGATCATGTAGCAGCCTCCAGAATAGAATTGGTGTCTGGGCCTTTAAAGAAAGCTCCTAAGGAAGCCACATATTTAGTAGAATAAACTCCAACAGACACAGCCAAAGACTTACCATGAAAACCAAAACAAAACACAATAAACCTTGGAAAACCAAGATGAATTTGTCTGTTTAGAAACATGTAAACCCAGAGGTGCCTGAAAGGAATCAAAAGTTGATCACCCAGAGGGTCATTTGCAAGGCTGACAGAAGTGGATGAAGCGAGGATCCCTCATCTTGTGTGAACAGGTCCAAGCGGTTAGGTAACTTGTAAAGATGGCCCTTGGCTAAATGCAGAAGAGGGAACCAATGCTGTCTTGGCCAAAAGGGAGTCACCAGCAAGATTTTTTGGCTTGTCCTGCTGAATTTTCTGAATGAGAGGGAAGGGGGGTATGCATAAAGAAACATTCCCTTCCATAAAAAGGATAGGGAATTCACCCATACATCACAAGATGGGTTGCAAACTGGCTAAGTGACAGCATCTGACACAGATATCCTCCAGAAGGGCCACCTCAAAAATCTAGATCCCCTCCCAAGCCAGAAGATGTGGGACTCTTGCACAAATAAGAGGAAGTTGTATGTTCAGTGGGGAGGCAAATAAATCCAGATCAGGAGTACCCCACTGGTGGACCAAATCCAGAAACAAATCCCTGTGAAGCATCCATTCATGGGACTGCATCATGGGCATGCTTAAGGTGTGTGCCACAATGTTTTGAGCAGATGGAATGTAAACTGTAAAAAGTGTCACCTTGTACTGGATTGCCAATTCCCATGCCCTGAGAGCTAACCTGCAAAGAATGTAAGATTTGCCCTTCCACCCTCATTTATGTACCAGCAAACAGTGGTGTCTGTAAATTTTTTCAGAGAACTTGGTTGAAAGAGAGGATGAAAAGCCTGCAAAGCCATAATCAGGGCCCTCATTTCCCTGATGTTGATGTGCTCCCTCCTTTGAGATAGAGACCAAAGGTCCTGCACCTTCCAGGAGGCAAAAGCTGCCCCCCAGCCTGTGTCTAAGGTGTCTGTGAAAAGATGTTGAGACGACTGTGCCAGAGGAGGAGGAAGGCCTGGATTCAGAGTATGCTGCTGAATCCATCAGAAAAGCTCTGTTTTTATTTCTTTTATTTATTTATTTACATTTGTTGACCGGGAGTGTCCGACTGGACGTAGGTCCATTTTCAGCAGAGGCCCAGGGAGAAAAGCTCCACAGTTAAAATATACAGACAGTAGTTACATTGGCTTTACATAGCAATTAACAATTTGATCAACATAGCAATTAACAATTGCAAACATAGTTACAGTTGAAGAGCACAGCACATCAGTAGACAACTAGAATCTTTATCATCTGCGAAGTACATAACAGACATTAACTGTTACAAGAAGTTGTTCCTGCTGTATAAGTAGTTAAGGCTTATGAGCATCTGAGCTTGCTATAATCAAGGTAGTTAGTGGGGTGGAAAGAAAGGTAGTGGGTGGATGGGGTGCGTGATATTAGAGGGGAAGTTGCAAGGGTATAGCCAGCATGTTTTTAGTAAAGTTTTGAAGTTGGTGCATGATGGTACGGAGGTAATTGTGGGTGGGAGGATGTTCCATAATTTGGCTACGGCGCAAGAGAATAGTGCTTCTCCAGCAGAGTTATTGGCTTTAGTGACCTGTAAGTGATTTTTGTTGCTGGATCTTAGTGGTCTGGTGGTGCGGATAGGGTTGGAGTAGATTCTGGTGGGATGGGACTTTTAGTGGATGGTTTACTAGTTTGTGGGCGAGTGTGAGTTGCTACTACTGAAGGAGGTAAGGGAGTTTAAGCCAGCCCAGTTCAGCAAGTGAGAGAGAGTGGTGACTACGGAAGGATGCCCCTGTGGCGAATTTGGCGATTTTGTTGTAGCAGGTCTCTAGCTTGTTTAGATCGCAATGCCTTAGGTTGGTATATACTGGAGAGGCATAAAGTAGGGTGGAGATAAGGTGGGAATTTGCTACTGAAATCTTTGCTGCTTTGGTGAGAAGTTGCTTATTTCTGCATAACGCTCTTAGTTTTTTGTGGACTTTTTTTATGGTCATGGATATGTGAATGTCAAATTTTAGTTTATTGTCTATTTCCACTCCTAGCAATTTGGTGTGCTCTGTTGGGTGTATAGTGGTGTTGTCTTTTGCTGTGATGTTAAAGTGAGAGTTGTTTTGAGTATGTTTGGTGGGTTGGAAGATGAGTAGTTTAGTTTTGTTTGGGTTGAGTATTAATTGGGCATCGGATAACCAAGTTTCAACAGAGGAAAAGGCTTCCTGTGTGACTTTTTGTAGTTTGGGTAGGGACTGGGCTGAGCAGATGATGGTTGAGTCATCTGCGTACTGAATGAGTGTGCCATGTTTGGTGGCAGAGGTTAGATTATTGGTGAAAATAGAGAAGAGTAGGGGTGCAAGGATGGATCCTTGGGGAACCCCTATAGAGACAGGTAATTGGGGAGATATGTCATTCTGCCATACAACGGATTGTTGGCGGTCAGACAGGTAACTCTGAAACCAGTTGGTGACTGATTGAGAGAAGGATAGGTTATTGAGGACAGAGATGAGTTGTTTGTGTGGGACCATGTCAAATGCTTTAGATCGGTCTAGGAAAGTAGCAGAGGAGAGATGACCATTGTTTTTATGCTGAAGGATAGTGTTAGTAAAGGAAAGTAAGGCAGTGGTGGTGCTATGGTTTGGTCGGAAACCATGCTGAGTATTGGAAAGAAGGTTGTTAGTAAGGAGGTAGTTCGAGACCTGAGAGTGAATGCATCTCTCTAGTATTTTGGAGAGTGGAGAGAGAATAACTATGGGGCGGTAAATTGGTTAGTTCTGTGGAGAGGCTGTCTTTGGGGAGGGGAATTATGTGTGATATTTCCATAGTGTGGGAACGTAACTTTCTGACAGAGCTCGGTTAATCAAGATGGATACTGGGAAGGCTAGAACATCAGCTGCAATTTGTAGGTATTCCACTTGGGAGGTTGTCTGCCGCTAAGTTGGTGGGCTTAAGTTTAGTTGAGTTTTATGCTGGAGGTAGGAACAGGAAAAAAAGAGAAGACAGTGGGGAGATTACTAGTTGAAGGTGTGGGTTGTGTTGTCTAGCTTAGTGATAGTATAGTTTGTGTGAAGTGTGTGTTGAATGAGGTAGCAATATTTTCAGAGGAGCGAGGGATGTTAGGAGGGGTACTGACTTTACCTGGGTGGAGGATGGAGTTTATGGAGGACCAGAATTTTTGGGGTTGTGTTAGGAGGAGTCTAGGGCAGACTAGTAGTATTGGAATTTGTCCTGTTTATTAGCTTTTTGACTCTGTTGCGTAGTTCTAGGAATTTCTGTCTAGTTGAGGGGTTTTAGTTTTGCGCCAGTGCTCCCAGGCTTTATCCCTGTTTTTCATTTCTGACTTAGTGGTTTTCTGTAGCCATGGAGGGGGTTGTGCTTCGGTTCTGGAAAGTCTTATGGGGGGGCATGGTAATTAAGGATGCACAGGAAGGTAGTATTAAAAAATTTAACTGTGTCATCAAGACTGAGGTACTTTAGAGGATGTCAGTCACATTTTTTGAGGGATGAGCTGAATGTGAGGGGTTTAAAGTTTAGTTTTTTATGTTTTTGACGGAAGATGACATGTTTAGCTTGGTATAGGTGTTTTTCTGAATAGGAATGTTGGGGAGTGATCACTGACATTATCTGATAAGCAGCCTGCTATATATGACTGGGGACTCTTACTGACTAGTATCCAATCCAGGGTAATGTGCTTGTTGGAGTTATCCTGGTTGGCGACTGGACTAGTTGGGTGAAGCCATGATAGTTTAGATGACAGGTTGGATGGTTGCCAGAACAGGATTGTCAGTCAATATTTAAATCACCTAAAATTATAGTTTCTTGGGGGAGGTGGTGGGTAGACCAGCTGAGGTGGTTTTCAAGTGGAGGGATGTTTTGGCCAGGAGGGAAGTAGCATGGTTTCATTTTGGTTTATTTTGAGGCTGGTATATATTATTTCTTCATTGCCTATTTGTGGAGCTGATGATTTTAAGATCTGGATGTTTAGATGCTGTTTAAATATTATAGCTACACTGCCTCCTTTCTTGTTTAGCCGGTCTACTCTTAGTATGCCGTAACCAGTAGGGAGGATTTGCTCACTGATAATATGAGGTTTTAGCCAGGTTTCTGTCAGGATGACTATATCTGGGGAGTACAAGTCTATGTTTTTTGGGCAGGGGAGGAGAGGAATCCGAACTTCTAAAGGGTGAGCATGCTGTGACCAGACTGCCTTTAGAAACCAATAAAATTTCCTCATGTAAAGCTTTGCAAAGGGCAGCATGGGAATTGTGGAAGCCATGAACCCAAGAAGTCTTACAAACTCCCTGACCGAAATGGAAAGAAGAGGCAGAAGGCCTTTCAGAAAGGCAATGAGAGACTGAATCTTGTCCTTGGGAAGAGAAACCATTGTAAGGTCTGTCCTGAACCTGCACCCTAGGAAGATGTGATCCTTAGAGAGTCAGAGAAGATTTCTTGAAATTTATCATGAACCATAGACTTTGAAGGAGATGAATCCCCATTTGTAGGTTTTGAGACACCTATTCTGAGGAGCCAGAAAGAGAAGATTGTACAAGTATGGATATACCTCAATTCCCTGACCTCTCAAGAAGGCAATCACAGGGGCCAAGCACTTTGTGAATAACCTTGGGGCACTGGAAAGACCAAAAGGCAAGGCAGAGAACCCGCCAAGAAACACAGAAATTTCCTGCACAGAAGATGAATGGGTACATGTACATAAGCATCTTTACTGTCTAGAGGGGCCTAAGAGTGAGGTTTATAAGGACAGCATAGCAAAAGATGGCACATCCAGGAAAGTGTTCAAATGGGAAAGGTCTAGAATTGGTCTCCAAGGATCATCCTTTCTTGGAACCAGAAACATTCTTGAGTAAAACCCTCTGCCTCTCTGGTCAAATGGCACACATTGAATTGCGCCTTGAGAAAGTAGCTGTGATAGGACCTCTGGAAACAATTTCAGCTGATTTGAAGGGGGCTGTGAGATTCCCGTGAAAGGAGGGAGAGTCTTCCAAGTCAAAGTATCCTTGTTAGATAACCGAACCCAAGCATCCTGAGTGATCCTTGCCCAAACTGGAAAAGAGATAGAGGTGAAGATTGAGAAATACAACTTGGAAGAGACTGCTGATAGTTGCAGAGAACTGGGCTTGGCCTGAAAAGGCTGCTGAGTAGGAGGAGCCGAAGTAGAAGGTTTGGATGGTGAAGGCCTCCTAATAAGAAGTTATGTACTCACCATAACGTTCCATCTGAGTAAGTAAACTTCATTTGTCAGCAACCTATGGGTTATCGGATCCGAGCCGGCAACTTCCAACAGCTAAGATCCGAGCTCCAAGCTCCTCCCCTTACACATAATCCCCTGCTATCCCTTTCTGACCTCAGATCGAGTTTGCTTATCCATAAAACATACAATACCAAGAACCACCTCCATACTCTAACCTAGAGACAATCTGCCATGAAAGAAGGAGTCCTTTGAATATGCATATAGGTTAGGGGGACGGTTGCTGACAAATGAAGTTTACCTACTCAGCTGGAACGTTATGGTGAGTACATAACTTCTTAATCTGAAGTAGTTAACTTCATTTGTCCATCAACCTATGGGACAGAGTCCCCAACTACCGGATTCTTGGGAGGTCCTCATGGAAGGATGTTCCGGAGCACTGCAGAGCCAAAGGATGCTCTCCCTCTGGAAACAATATCCAACTTGTAATGGTTTATAAATGTATAAGATGAAGCCCAAGTGGCTGCTGAACAAATGTCATCCAACGACACCCTAGATCGAAAAGCAGCTGAGGTAGAAATTGACAGAGTAGAACGGGCATGGACTCCTTGAGGTGCAGGCCGGCCAGAACTCTCATATGCCAAAAGAATACATTGGGAAATCCATCTGGACAAGGTGACTTTTGATACAGGTTTTCCCAAAGAGGATTTAGCAAAGGATACAAAAAGCTGATCTGATTTCCTGTGATCAGCTGTCCTGTGCAAATAGAATCTTAGTTGCCTATGTACGTCTAGAAAGTGCAACTTGTATTCACCTTTGTTCTGATAATTTGGAAAGAAGACTGGTAAATTAATAGATTGGTTGATATTAGACTCCGAAGCAATTCTGGGCAGAAAAGAGGGGTTGGTCCTGAGTGAGACTCTATCTTTGTGAAAAATCAAATACAGTGGCTTGGGGCAAAGGGCTTGAAGCTCCGACACCCTTCTGACCAAAGTTATGGCAACAAGAAAAACTGTCTTCCAAGATAAGTATTTCAGATCCATCGAAGTTGCAGGCTCAAAGGGAGGAGCTGTTAGAGACTGAAGTACAAGAGTTAAATCCCAAGGAGGGACTGCATCTTTAACCGGAGGTCTTAGTAGGAAAGTGCCTTTTAGGAAGGTCTTACATAATTTGGATGAAATCAAAGAGCCGAGATCACTGCCAACATGATAATGAGAGATTGCAGCCAACTGGACTTTGACCGTAGAAGAGCTAGCACCTTGGTCGAATAATCCTGACAGAAAATCTAGTACTGCTGGCAACAGAGCTGTAAAGGGATCTAAGTTCTGATGCTCCACCCAAATAGAAAAACGTTTCCATTTGCTATTATAAATTCTTCTAGTAGATGGCTTGTGAGCGGCTCCTAGAATAGCCTTGACAGGGGACGAGATACTGGGAGTCCTAGCTATCACTGGAACTGGGTAAACCAAGCTGTGAGCTTGAGATTGTCCAGATTCGGGGCTGACAGGCCTGATGGGTGAGAGATCAGATCCGGGATGGGATCTAGAATCCATGGGGGATTCACTAGATGAGACCATAGATATGGGAACCAAGCTTGACGAGGCCAGAATGGGGCAATGAGGATTATTCTGCTCCCCAACCGTCTGGCTTTTTGTAAAAATTTTAGTATCAGGGGCAGAGGAGGGTAAGCATAAAGTAGACCGGGTGGCCAAACATGCACCAGAGCGTCTCTGGGGAATTCCCTGGGTGGGGGAATTAGAGCGAAGTAGTCGCTGCACTTTGCATTCAAAGGAGAGGCGAAAAGATCGCAACGAGGTTGACCCCATTTGGAGAAGATTTGCTTCGCTACTCAGGGGTTCAGAGACCACTCGTACGGTGAGAGGATGGTTCGACTCAGTCCGTCTGCCAAGATGTTGAACCATCCCGGAATGTGCATCGCTATGAGAAAGCGGTTGGTGGACATCGCCCATTCCCACACTCTCATGGCCTCCCGACAAAGTGGATAGGACCTGGTTCCCCCTCGTTTGTTGATATACCAGACGACTGACATGTTGTCTGTCTGGATCGCAATTGTCCCCAAGGGAAGAAGGCTCTGAAGTGCTTGCAACACCAAAAGCACTGCTCTCATCTCTAGGACATTGATATGCAATGAGATCTCCGAATGGTTCCACAAGCTTTGGACGGTCCTGCCCAAGCAGTGCCCCCCCACCCGAGGCGAGAGGCGTCCGTGGTCACTGTGGCTAGAGGAGGGGACACAGAGAAGGGGCGCCCCTTCTGGAGGTCCGGGGACTGGAGCCACCATAAGAGGGCTTTCCTGCACACCCTGCTGAGAGGAACGGGGAAGCTCAGGGGATGTCGCAGGAAGGACGACTGGACTTGCAAAGTCCATTGAAGAACTCTCATGTTTAAATGCGCCATGGGTAGTAGGTTGATGGTTGCCGCCATCGAGCCTAGAGCCCTCAGGACCAATTCCGCAGGGGGAGCTGGGGATTGTAGAAGGGCCAGTACATGGAGTTTCAGAATTCATAGCCGGTCCGGAGTCAAAAAGGCTAGAAGCTGGTTTGTGTTCAATCTGGCTCCAATGAAATCTAGAATTTGAGTTGGTAGAAGGGAAGATTTCCCGATGTTGATCGTGATCCCCAGCCGGGGAGCTTGATGGAGAAAGTAATCCCTGGAAGTGCATAGCAGATGCCTGGTGGGGGCGGTCAGGAGCCAGTCGTCCAGGTACGGAAAGACCTGAATTCCCTGGAGTCTCAGGTGGACCACTACAACAGTTAACACTTTGGTGAACACCCTGGGGGCTGTGGTGAGACCAAAGGGAAGGACCCTGAATTGGTAATGGCTGGCTCCCAGCCAGAAGCGGAGAAACCTCCTGGATCGTCTGTCCATCAAAATGTGGTAGTACGCATCCTTGAGGTCTATGGAGCACATCCAGTCGTTCTCCTGCAGAAGGGGAAGAATGGATTGAAGGGTGACCATCCGGAACTTTTCTTTGGCTACTGACAGGTTTAGGAAGGACAGGTCGAGGATTGGTCTTAGGTCTCCCGTCTTTTTTGGCACCAAGAAGAACCTGGAGTAAAAGCCTGATCCAGACTGGTCTGGGGGGACGTGCTGGATTGCTCTTTTTTCTAGCAGCCGGAGTATTTCCTCGGCTGCCGCCTCCCTTTGATTGGGTGGGACATCGGGGAGGCTTCGGGAACTGAGAGGGGGATTGATAAAGGGGATCTTGTAGCCTCTGGATATGATCTGAAGCACCCAGCGATCTGTTGTAATGGACTCCCAAGCTGCCAGGTGCCTCGAGAAACACCCCCCCGACTGCCTCCAGAGTGGAGTATTCGGGTAACCCTTCATGGTTGCTGTGTGGGCCAATCAGAGAAAGGTTCTCTGGACCCAAAGTTCTTCGGGCCCTCTTCTGCCTCCACCCTGTCCTCCTCTGCCTCTGAAGGATGAGGGCTCCGGAGCGAAACGGGACTGTTGAGACTTCCGGAACCACATCTTCTTCTGTCCCTTTTGGTTCCTGGAGGAGGACCTCTGGGGAGCAGAGAAGCGGACTCTGATGGCAGACGTCTTCCCGTCTTTCTCGCTCTGGACCAGTGTGTCGCGTAGGTCTTGCCAAAAAGGGCAGAGCCATCAAACAGGGCATTTGCGAATGACGCCTTAAAGGGTTCTGTGAAATCACAATGATGGAGCCACACCTGTCGTCGTAGGACGACACCCGCTCGGCTAGCTCTAGCGGCTCCTTCCATGGCATGAGATAGTAACCGCATAGATGTATTGGAGACAGATTTGAGAGTGGCCATTCGGGTAGAGTACAATTTCTTGTCCTCCACTGACATGGACTCTGGGGGCGACCTAGCGTATTCTTTGATAAGATCCCGCTGGAGCCATATCACGTGTGCCATATAATTCAGCGACCTCACAGAAAAGGTGGCTGAAGCGAACACCCGCTTCCCCAGATGGTCCATCGTCCGAGACTCCTTGTCTGGAGGATGGACCGAGGAACTCTCCTGGGCCAGTTCCCTTTTGGTGGCGGCCGCCACCAACATGGCATCTATCGGGGCTCCCTTGCTCCAACATGACTTGTCCGAAGGGGGGCTGAGAATTTTGTCTGGCCTCTTTGGAATGGGCTCCACAGTGTCCGGTTCCTTCCATGCCCTGGTAGTAATCAGGTCTACCAGGGGATTGGTGGGAGGGGACACCCAAGAGGTAGACGGGCCAGAATCAGCTTCGACCTCCAGTCCTTGAGGGCCCTGGGGTTGAACGCTGCGCAAATAGTGCAGCCGGTGGAAAGATGTTCAACCCCAAGGCATAAAACTGGGGACAGCTCATGGCCACACTCGGTACACTTTGAAAAGAATGTGTTGGGTGCCTCCGCCATACCTACAAAAAAAACAACACACCCGCTAGGCCCCAAAACCACACACCCTAACGCGCACATGAGGGGGAGGGAATAACACTAAAAAGATAACTAAACACCAGGTAGAGAAAACGTTAATGCTACTGGGGAACTATGCTAAATCACACACACACACAAAAACCTGTTTAAAACTAAGAAAAGGAGATTTTTTTCTCACAAATTCAACAACCATCATGCCTGGAAGCTCGATCAAGCTGCTGAGAGAACTGCGGCAAACTAGATCTGAGGTCAGGAAGGGATAGCAGGGGATTATGGGTAAGGGGGAGGAGCTTGGAGCTCGGATCTTAGCTGTTGGAAACTGCCGGCTCGGATCCGATATGGATCCGATAACCCATAGGTTGATGGACAAATGAAGTTAACTACTTCAGATCAGATTTTTTAGACGTGGAAGCAGAAGCAGAGGCAGAACACGAGCAAACTGGTCTCCTAACAAAAGATGTCTTGACAGGGAAGTTTCTATGAAAATGGGAACAGGAGAAATGAACAGGTGCTTCAAATCTTGAAGTTCCTTCCCTTTCTCTTGGAGAGTCTTAAATAAGTCTGCAGTTGCAGAACCAAAAAGAGCTGACTTATCCAAAGGAGCATCTGGCAATTTAGCTTTAATGCCATTAGGTAATGGATGAAGTCTCAATCAGGAGTGTCTCATAGCGCAGAAGCAGCAGCAACAGCTCAGGATGATGCCTCAGCAGCATCATAGCTGCACTTAATGGAATGCCTAGCTACTTGTGAATAGGAAGCCAGGAGAGAGAAAATCTGTGTTTTAATCTCGGAGTCTAGTAGCTAAGCAAGTGTTTGAGAAGCTTGGGAAAGCAGAGCCAAGGCATACCTAGATATATGAGTTTGGTAATGTATTGCTCTGATAGCTAGAGCTAAAGAGGTATAAACTTTCTACCCAGTCCCTCTAGAATCTTGCTCTCCTTATCAGATGATAAAAGTTTAGCAGAAGGAGACAACTGTGGAGACTTATCAGAAGCTATAGAAACAACTGATGGATCAGCAGTGGGACACTTAGAGAAACTTACAATCATCAAGCACCTTGTAAAATCTATCTGACCTCTTGAGGGCAGGACCCTAAGAATCTAAAGTCTGAGAAGAAAAGGCAAAATCGTCCAGGAAAGCTGGAAGGACTGAAGGCACTGCAGAAGGAGAGGGAGCCTCCAGGTCACAATACCTTTTTTGTTCAGAAATCTGGGAACAATCCCATTTGAAAAATTCCCTCATTTTGCTAATGGTTTCACCAAAGGAAATCTCTTCCACAGGGGAATCCCCCCATTAAATTCCTCCTCTGGAGAAGCATATTCTAGAGGAGATGTAATTTTAGGGGAATATGCTAAAGAATCTTCATCAGAGGAAGAGTTGTCACTATCAGTAGAAAGAACCTGAGTCCACTCCTTGAACAGGGAAGGAACAGGAATAGCAGAGGAAGGCTTCAGAGCCAAAGCCTTGATAAGATCTTGGAAAAAGCAACCTAGTCAGACTGAGGAGCTGAAGGAACATGAGAATGTCTTTTTTTGTTTGTTTTTTCTTTACATGCATTTCTGCATGAGGAGAAGTAAAGGAACTTGACGTAGGCCTAATGTCTGGAGTTGTCTGTGGAAGATCCCTAGTAGTAGCAGTAGGAACATCCCCTGGGTTCTCAAGCATAGCAAGTCACAGTTCCCCCATTCCGCCCAAAACAGACATTTGCACTGCCTCTGAGGACGTGCCAAGATCAGATTCCTTAGTGGCTTCCAATGAGGTACCTGCTGAGGATCCAGACCTGACCTCCAAACATATCACCGGGTCTTCACTGACCTGAAGGGGTATGTCGGAGGTAAGAGACACAGCCGAAGAGGATTCAGGTCCAGGTTTGCTAACCTTCCTCTTCAAACTTGGCTTAGCCGAAAGACCCCAGGAAGACTCCATAACATCTTTAGCTAGACGTTTAAGCCGCTGATTCTCCAGATAGAAATGTAAAGCAAAAAGTTGGCTACGCAAAGTCTTGGGCACAATGGCCTGACAAATAAAACAGGATCAATGGTCATAACTTGCCTATAACCAGAAAAGACAAAGGTCATGGCTATCTTTATGTGGAATCTGCCTTCCACACCTACACTTGCCCTTCCTGGATGACATGAACGAACAACAAAAGGCAGTAGCAAAGAAATAAATCCCAAATGGGGCACTTATCTGAAGCTGGCAGCAACACATTGAATCTGACTGCAGACCGATGTAGGACTCAACATTCCGAATGGTTGCAGAAAAGTTCTCTGGAATGTACATATGGACATCCTTTTATGGCTGACATTGTCAGAACACATGTGCAATGTCCCACGTACTTGCAGTAGTTAAAAGCTGTTGTATACTGGCCAGACATCGGGTCGTTGGGCAGACGACTACCAGGACATCTTTAATAATGGATGTTGTCTTTTTTATTCTTCTTCAATGTATGGGATAGAGTCTCCAGCTATGTAAATCTTGGGTGGCCCTCATGAAAGGACATTCTAGAGAAAGTACAGTTGTGTACACTTACCATAAATGTAGATGTTCGAGTGTATTCACTGTTGCAGTCATCACATTTGGATTATCTGCTTGCTGTAGCCCTCAGTCAGTCTGATTAACAAAGTCTTGGGTCTTGCATCGGTTGCTGTCCCTTCTTCCATGATGTCAGGTCGTCAGGGGTATAAAACATGCAGCCAATGCCCCAGATGTCAGGTGCCCCCCTAATGGGGAGCAATTAAATCTATAAATATACAAGGTTATACCTCCAACAAAAAAGCAAACACACCAAAAAGCATTTGAGCATAGTAAAGGAGAGTTGAGGTATAGCTTAAAGAAGAAAGGGGGCTGGAGGGAGGTTAACCAGGATTGCAACAGTGAATACACTTGAACATCTACATTTACAGTAAGTGTACACAACTGTACTATGCTCTTCGTATTTCACTGTTGCAGTCATTACCGTTTGGGTAGATTCCCAAAGCTAAGGATACGAGGAGGAATTTAGACAGCATTAGGATCAGCTTATAAGGCCCTGCAAGACTGCAGTGGGAAAGCCAGATCTGGATTTAGAGAAAATTGGTAGATGGCAATGCTTGGTGAAAGTATGTTCAGAACTCCAGGTAGCAGCTTCTAGGATGTCCCTGGTAGGGACATCTCTGAGAAAGGCTGTAGAGGTAGACACAGCTCTGGTTGAGTGGGGTCTGATCCCCTGTGGGATAGGTTTTCCATGGTGTTTGTAGCAAAAATGAATGCAATGGCCTATCCATTTGAAAATGGCTTGCTTTGAAATAGCCTTCCCGTCTGCACCTGCAGCAAATGCCACCAGCAGTTGGTCAGATTTCCTTTGAAGTTTAGTCCTGTCCAAGTAGAATCTAAGTTGCCTGTGCACGTCTAAGGAGTGCAGTATCCATTCTCATTTGTTCTGTGGATTAGAAAAGAATGTTGGCAAATGAATGGACTGATTAAGGGCCACACTGGATACTACCTTGGGCATGAAGAAGGGTTTGGTGCTGAGGGGACACCGTGTCCGCATGAAAGATGATGAAGGGCTCCACTGCCATAAGGGCCTGTAATTCAGATACTCTTCTTGCTGAAGTGATTGCTAAAAGTAAAGCTGTTTTCCAAGAAAGGAATTTTAAATCCGCAGTGGCAGCTGGCTCGAAAGGAGGAAGGGTGAGCTTCACCAATACAAAGGTAAGGTTCCAGGCTGGAGTTGGGGTTCTCCTGGGTGGTCGTAGATTTTTGGCCACTCTGAGGAACTGCTTAAGCAGTGGGTGAGAGAAGAGGGTAGGGTTCTGTGTTATAATGAGCTGAAATGGCTGAGGCGTGAATTCTGATGGAGGAGAAAGACAGGCCCTTGTGAAGCATCTCAGTTAAGTACTGTAAAATCTGAGGTAAATTGGGCACTGCTGTGCTCATCCCTTGAGAATGGTTCCAGGCACAGAATCTTTTCCATTTTTCAGCATAAGATTTTCTAGTACTAGGCCTCCTTACCTCTAAAATGATATCCATCACTGGTTTACTGAGGGATGGTAAAGGAGAGATTAGGTAATTAGCCAGGCTGCTAGATTCAGTGTATGAAGCTGAGGGTGCAGAATCTGGTTCTCCTGCTGAGTCAATAGGGTAGGGGTCTGAGGTAGGTGCTATGGGGCCAACACTGAAGCACTGTGCAAGAGGGGCTACCAGTGTTGGCATGGCCAGCCTGGTGCAATCAAAATCGTCCTTGGTTTATCTTATTTGATCTTGAGTAGTACTTTGGAGAGCAGAGGAAGAGGAGGAAAGGTATAAACTGATAGGTTTTTCCAGCTGAAGGACAAAGCATCCACTTTCCAAGCTTGTTCGTGGGGAGTCCTTGTGCAAAATTTGTCCAATTGATAGTTCTGGGGGGAGGCAAACAGGTCTATATCTGGGCTCCCCCAATTGCTTGTCAACATGTTGAAAATCCTTGGTTCCAGTTTCCACTCATGTGGGTCCATGAGGTTTCTGCTTAGTTCGTCTGCCAGTGTATTTAGTTTTCCTGGCAGGAATTGAGCTTGTAGATACACTTGGTAGCTCAGAGCTGTGTTCCACAATGCCATGGCTAGTCTGCAGAGGGGGTAAGAATGTGTACCCCCCCGCTTGTTTATGTACCACATAACAGTGGTGTTGTCCGTCTTTACCATTAATTGTCCTGGAAGAATGTGTTTCTTAAAGGCTGTCAGAGCATTCTGTACAGCTAACATTTCTTTTTGATTGATATGCAAGTGCATTTGACTTGGGTTCCATTTGCCCTGAATATACGTCCCTGTCAGGTGAGCCCCCCATGCATAATCTGATGCATCTGTTAGGGTTTGGGTGGCAGGGGGTGGTGTGAATGGTAGTCCCTTGTTTTGGTGGCAGGACTCTGTCCACCAAAGAAACTCTAGGCATAGGCAAGGTATGATAGGAATCATTGCTTCTAGATCCTGAGAATGTTGACACCATAGGCTTTTTAGATACCATTGTAGTTTCCTCATATGCAATCTTGCATATGGAATTAGAAGAATGCAGGAGGCCATGAATCCCAAGGCTTGAAGTATTTGCCTTGCAGATAGAAGGGTTTTTTTGTGGCCACTTGTTAGAAATAGGTTGTCAAATGAATTTGTTTCTCTGGTGTGAGGGAAGCCATCTGGGAAGCTGTGTTCAAGCTTGCTCCCAGGAATATGATTTGTTGACAGGGTACCAGGTGTGATTTCTTTTCATTTATGGTGTACCCTAGACAAGTTAGCACCCTTTGTACAAAGGCCAGATGATTCAAAAGTATGTCCTGGCTTTCTGCCTGAATTAAACAATCATCCAGGTATGGGTATATTTGAATATTTCTTTGGCTGCAAAATGCAATGACTGGGGCTAGGCACTTTGTGAATACCCTGGGCGCAGTAGATAAGCCAAAGGGCAGTGCAGAGATCTGGTAGTGATTGCAGCCTGCTTTGAAGCGTAGGTATCTTCTGCAAGATTCCCTGATTGGGATGTGCAGGTATGCTTCCTTTAAATCGAGTGTTACCATCCAGGCATCTTTTCCTAGCATAGGAAGCAACAAAGAGTCAGCATCTTGAATTTTGGAATCACCAAAAAGGTGTTTAGAGTAGACAGGTCCAGAATAGGACTCCATGAATTGTCTTTTCTGGGTACCAGGAAAAATCTTGAGTAGAAACCTTGTCCTTTTTCCTCTTCTGGTACAGTTTGAATAGACTTTTAAGTTTTGAAGAGAGAGTATTTGCTTTTGAGCCTCTGCCCACTGATTTGGGGGCAGATCTGGCCAACTTTGGTGTTGGTAATGCGTGGAAATGAAATCTGTATCCTTGGGACACTATATATAAAATCCACTTGTCCTGGGTAATGAGTTCCCAGTTTTTGGCCTGCAGACCAATCTTTCCCCCTAAAGGAGCATTCAGTTGAGAAGTGCTTGGAAGTTTTAAAATCAAGTAATCGAGACAGTTTTCTATAGGGAGGAGTCTTACTACTCCCGCGTTTGGAAGTGGAAGTCCCCCACTGCTTAGTCTTGTGCATACCCTGGGACTGAAACCTGGAATTTCTGTTGTGTCTGGGTTTGGAATGAGAAGGCCTGGAAGGAATCGGAAAGGACCAAATCTTAGAGGGACAATGCCTACTAAATCTTGGAGGAGGAACTTGTAAGAAATCTTTAACAGTTTGCATAGATTTAGCTTTATCTTCCATCCTTTTAAGAACTTCCTCAGCTATGTTGCCAAACAGGTAGTCCTGATTTAAGGGAGCATCCAACAGTTTAGCTTTAACATGATCAGGCAAAGATTGCTCCTTAAGTCAAGCATGCCTTCTGGAGTACAGACCCAGTGCCAGTAGCCTTGCAAGAGGCCTCTAAATAATCAAACCCACATTGCAAAGTATGCTTTCCAACCTATTCAGCAGAATGCATTAAATCCTGTAATTCCTTATTTTCAGCACAGTCAGGAGTCAACATAATTTTCTGTTTTAGCAATCCAAGAATATGTTGTTGATACTTTTACATATGAAACTGACAGTTTAAGGCCCTAATGGCCAAGGTTGCAGAAGTGTAAACCTTCTTACCCCATCTATCCAGTGCCCTGGAGTCTCTATCAGAAGGGGTGGGGTTTTGGCAGTAGAGGCCTTAATGCCCTTGGGTCCCTGTGAAATAGTCTTGGGATCCTCAATAGGATTTTTAAAAAGGAACTTATGAGAGTCAGGGACCCTGTAATATCTGTCAGGTTTTCTGGGAGCAGGAGACAAAGAATCAGGGGCCAAACTAGATTCCAAAAAGGCATCATCAACAATGTCTAGTACAGGAGGTATAGCTAAAGGTCTATGTTGAGGCAAGAGTAAGAAATCCCCAAGCCTCTTTTTCGAATCAGAAAAATCCTGTCTTTCCCAGTGGAAATGCTCACTTAGTGTGTGCGAGGTTTCACCAAAAGAAAAATCCTCTAGAGGAGAAGCAGAGGGAATAGAATCTTCTGCATCAGAATTCTCATAAGTAGAGGAGGGTAAATCCAGATCATCAGAAAAATCAGAATCCTGGTCAGAAGATTCATAAACAACTTCAGTCCTAGGTCTCTTAGAAGAGGGTGGTTGGCTTCCCCTGATTAAAGTTATAAGATCCTCAGTCATTCTTATCATTTGTTTTTTAGGCATGAAGGCCTGTGCATGCGGCCTGGGCGTCTGTTTTCTAGGCATGGGTTGAGGGGCTTAGGCCTTAAAGAAGAAGGAGACGCCGGTTTAATATGCAAGTCAGTAGGCCTGAATACACCCTCAGAAGTTGGTGCCTGCTCAGCGGCTCCGGACCCATCCAAGGTAGAAATATCTGCAGGTTCCGCAGTTGAAGCAACTCACGGCATACCGGACTCTGACCGGGTCTCAGTAGAGGCCTGCGAATCAGAAGTAGCGGGCATCACGGACTGCGAAAGTGCCTCGCTGAGTACTGGCGAACTGGTGACTGGCTTAGGAGAAACATCGTCAGCAGCTTTGGACCTAAGCGGCCTGTCTCTGTGTTTATCTTTGCGTTTTTTCAGAATTCCAGTAGTCGGATTGATTACCAACATTTCTGGATAATTGAACCGAGAAAATAAATATTTAGAGACGAAAATAAACCAATGACGGATAGTGCATTGATTAAATAAAGTACAAAACCGACAGCAAGGTAGGTTATGGTCAGGGCTTAGGCAAGGAATACAGTATGAATGAAAATCTTTATGAGGTATTTGCTTTCCACAAGAAATGCAATTATTAACTTTTACTGACATCGGTAAGGAGCAAGAAAAATTTCCCCAGCGGGGTACTTGGCTTTAGTTGAAGACTTCGGTTCTGAAACTTGAAAACGAAAATTTCAGGAGTCGGCCAACCGGCACTTGCGAACTCCTCCTGCTTCGGGCACTGCACGGCAAGAAAGACTAATGCAATGGCGTCGGCTGCATGTTTTATACCCCTGATGACCTGATGTCATGGAAGAAGGGACAGCAACCGATGCAGGACCCAAGACTTTGGTAATCAGGCTGACTGAGGGCTACTGCAAGCACATAACCCAAATGTGATGACTGCAACAGTGAAACACAAAGAACATCTGTTTTACCAAATCCAGCTTTGCTTCTGGAGATTATGTCCAATTTGTAATGAGTAATAAAGGTATGAACATTAGACCATGTGGCTGCTGCACAAATATCATTGGAAGTTCTAGACCAGAAAGCAGATGAGGTGGCCACAGAACTAGTAGAATGGGCCTTAGGTGGTTTTGGTATGGCGAGACCTTACTGAGAAAATATCCAGAAAATGAAGTTAGTTATCCATTTGACCAATGTAACTTTAGAAATTTGAGAATCCAGTCAACTAGAAGAAAAAGAAACAGTTGGTCTGCTTTTCTGAAATCTTTTGTACTGTGTAAGCATAAGCGTAGTTATGTACACACAGCTAAAATACGTTGTGTGTATTCTACCTTGTTCAAAAATTTTGAAAGAGGGCTGGTAAATGAATGGTTTCAGTTATATCTGATTCAGAAGTCACTTTCGTCAGGAAAGGACTGGTTCATAAAACAGCCGTCTACATAAAAAATGGTGTAAGGAGCTTTTGATAAAAGAGTCTGGAATTCAGAAATCCTTTTAGCAGAAAGTAATAGCAACTAAAAAGGCTGTTTTCCAAGACTGAACCTTCAGCAAAAACTGACTTAAAGTTCCTAAGTGTTGTTGAGTTAAACCTTAAAGTACTACTGTCAAATCCCAGGGAGGTGACGATCTTTCACTGGGGGTCTGAGCAGAAAGGTGCCCTACAGAAAAGCCTTACATAATTTGGAAGCAGACAAGCAAGAAGCGTTGCCTCCTGAATTAAAGTTTGATATGGCTTCCAACTGCATTTTGATTTTGAAAAAACTAGCACCTTCCTTAAAAGAAACTAAAAACTTCAACACAGCATAAATAGGGACAGTGAAGGGATCTATACAATTTTTCAGGGCACTAACTGAAAATCTTTTCCATTTGCTTTTGTAAATCCTCTTAGTGGAGTCTTTTTGTGAGCACAAAAGGATATCATGAACTGGGGAAGAAAGCCGGGGCTGTCTAGCTACTAAAATAACTGGAGAAACCACAAGTTTAGTTTGAGGACTGGGATATCCGAGGAGGATAACAAAGATGAGACCAAAGGAAGAAAAATTAGACCTGGCTAGGCCAGAAGGGGGCAATGAGGATAACTGAGCTCCTCAACCGGCTGGCTTTCTGTAAGAATTTTGTAATCAGAGGTACTGTGGGATAGGCATAAATGAGACCAGAGGGCCAAATACAGACTAAACCATCCCTCCATGACTGCCCCCTGGGGGGACTAGGGCAAAGTATCTGCTGCATTTGTTATGTGAAGAAGCAAAAATGCTGCAGCAAGTTGGACCCAATGATGGAAACTTTTTTCTGCCAGTGATTGAGTGACCATTCATGAGGTATCAGAATGGACATGCTGAGTTTGTTTGCTAGTACGCTGGATTTCCCCAGAATATGTGCATTACTACTAGAAAGCAGTTGGAGGAGATCGCCCATTGCCACACACTCATGGCTTCTTGGCAGAGGGGATAAGATTGGGGTCGCCCTTGTTTGTTGATATACACAACCACAAACATGTTGTCATTTAAGATTACAATGGTCCCTAGAAGGAAAACATCTTGAAATGTCTGCAACGCTAGTGGGGCTGTTCTCATCTCCAGAACACAGATATGTGAATTGATCTCTTGGGGAGACCAAATGCCTTGGACCATCCTTCACAAGAAATGCCCCCTACCCCAGTTGGGAGGATGGTCCACTGTGGCTACTGAGGAGACGGAACAAAAGAGTGATCTATGTAAATATCATCTGACTAGATCTACCAGCAAATCTGACTTTTGCATAGTGGAATAAATCTGACGGGGAATGATAGAGGCTGTGGAAAAATAGACCACTGAACAGCTACAGTCCACTGAAAAACATATAGTAATGTGCTAATGGGACTAGTACTATAGATGCTGCCTTGGAACCCAAGGCCTGAAGAATAAGTCTGGCAGGAGGAGCAGGATGAGAAAGAATTTGGTGAATCTGAGACTTGAGTGTGCATATACAATTAGGAGTAAAGAAGCAATCTGACTTGCTGTGTTTAGATGAGCACCAATGAACTCCAGGCTCTGTACTGGTAGCAGTTTTGATTTGGGAAGATTGACTATAATGCTACAAGCCATTTGTTCATTTTGATGTGACAGTACACATCCTGAAGATCAAATAAGCACATCCAATCGTCTTTATGTAAAACAGAGAGAATTGAACCATGATCATTTGGAACTTTGAATTCCTCGCAAACTGGTTCAGATTGCTCAGATACAAAATTGATCTCAGGAACCCCTGTCTTTGGCAATAATAAGAACCTTGAGTAAGTTCCAAATCCTCTTTGATCTGGTGGGATCTCCTGGATGACTCTCTTGTCCAGCAGTTTCTTAATTTCTTGAACTGCTGCTTCTCTCTGACTGGGTAGAAGGTTGAGAAGCTTTCTTCTTTTGGAAGACAACGTTTGGAAAAATGTTATAAAGTAACCTCCAGATATTATTTTTAGCACTCAAGAATCTTTTATTATTGCAGCCTAGGTGTCTGGGTGCAAGAACAAGTGCCCCCCCCCAACTGACTGCAGAGGTGGGCAGTCAGGAGGCACTTCTGGAGTGCTGAAAGTGTCTATCCAGAAAGGAATCTTAGATACCCTGATTTTGCAGGGCTCCTCTGCCACGAGGATGGTATCTTCTGTTTGAAATCCATCCTTTGCCTCTGATGGAGTTCTTGGTGTGAATCATGGAAGATCCATGGAATTTACAGAACCACATCTTCTTGCCACCTCTTTCATTACTTGAAAAGGATCAGTGAGGTATAGAAAAGCAAATCCCTATGACAGATGCACTTTCCTTCCTGTTCACTGCAGAAAAGTGTTTCTTCACAGAATGACCAAACTAGGATGCTCCAAAGGGAGCACTGATGAAAGAAGTCTTGGAAAGGCTCTGCAAAATCACATAACTGCATCTAGGCATGTCTTCTAAAGGCAATGCCTGAACTGACGGCCTGTGAGGTGCCTTCTGCTGGATGAGAAATTAACTTCATTGACACATTGGAAATAGATAAAAAAAAAAAAAAAAAGAAAAAAAGAGTGGCCAGCTGTGAAGATGATCTTTAGTAATCTTCTGCAGACATTGACTCAGAGATAGATATTGAAAGTTTCTTAGTCAAATCCCTCTGCACTCTCGTAAAGTGCCAAATAGTTCAGGGACCTCAAGGGAAAGGTCGGTGAAGCAAACACATGCTTTCCAAACTTGTACAAAGTCCTGTACTCTCTGCTTAGGGGGGCGTCAAGGAGCTCTGTTCTGCTAGCTCCCTCTTGGTGGTTGCCACCACAACTGGTGCATCAATAGGGATTCCTTTGCTCCAATGAGGCTCATCTTGTCTTGACAGCATGGGATAGGTTCAACGGAATCTGGTTCCTTCCATGCCTGTCAAGAAACTAAGTCGATAAGCTTATTGGCCAGAAGTCAGCCAAGACATAGATAGGCCAGCACCAAAAGCCTCCAGAAATACTGACTTCTCAGGGGAAGGATTATCTGATGATCAACCACCTTTCTGCTTAAAGATTTCTAAAATGTCTCCGAATGAGATGTCATCAGGTGGTGATCTGTGGGACCCTTCCCCTTCAAAGTCAGTATCTTTGGTGAGAAATTTCACGGGGGAATTTATGTGCCTCCCTTTGCACATTTGCCTTCTGTGATCTCCTCAGCAAGATGCTCTGGGGAGGTGTGCAAAGAAAGGGGTAGTTCTTCCATGGGAATTGTCTGGATGCTAGATGGAACTGGCTGCCCTTGTAGAGTAGATCTAATCGGAGCAGCGCTCTGAACCACAGAGGGAAAGGGGGTTGGATCACAGCACTTATGAGAGAGAGACAGAACACCCTTTCCACAACCTGGAAGGCAGATGGATCCGAAGAAACCATGGCTGGTCTCACCAGAGCCGGGACTTCCAACACAGGCATATGATAATTTTGCCTGGATCAGTGCCAAGGAGAGAACCAGACCCAAGCTATCTAGCACCAAGGCTCCGAAGAGCAAGGATGGATCAGACACCATCAGAATACATTCCAGCCCCATGAATCCGACACAGATGCTTCGGCTCCAGGACTCATCCAGATCCAAAGGAATAGGAGCAGAACTGGTTAAGGAAACAGGGTTGAAGATGTAATTCTCTAGGATTCCAACACTGGTACTCTTGGATCCTGGGGCTCTGAAACCGAAGGTCGGATCAGAGAAGGCGATACAGCAGTATGGGCAGTGGTAGGAAGGATGATGGATCCAATGGAAGCTGGAGCCGGTATAACCCCCATCTGGATCTGAGTACTTAGGAACTTTCTCATCATCCTATCCACTTATGCTTGAGAAAGACTCCTGGAGGGCCTGAGAGAGGAGGTAGTAAACTGAGGCTTGGAGTGTTTTCTCAGAGTTTGCATTATTGGAGAGTGGAGTGGAGAAGAAATAAGGTTGACCATGAACTCCGGTGAGTGAGCTCTTAGCGTACAAGAAGTCGGATCTGATGTTTTTAGATCCAGCAGTTGAATAATGGAGTTGGTTAAAATAACTATCAGATCCAAAAACTTAGGATCCATAGTTTTTCCTCTTTGGATCTGACAAACTTGGATCTGATATTTAAATTTTTTTGTGGAGGCTCTGAGGATGAAGCAGTCTTTAGAGACTTTGGTGGAGACAGATTCCTATGCTCTGACAGAGCCATGGATGATTTGCTGGGGGATTGAGCCCTACAGGAAGATGATGATGGAGGTAATAATCCTTTGAGGACTACTTTGTTTCTTCTGTCCACAATAGCCTTGGGGGTTAAAAATGACACGAATGGTACAGTTCATACCCAGATGTGTTGCTCCCAAACAAACGCACTCACTGTGGGCATCCAAGTTCAGAGTTTTGTAACCACAGGAAGTGCTCTTTTTAAAACATGTAGGCTTCTCAGCCATATTGGCCATCAATAACAAGAAAGGAAAACAGGATAGAAAAGTAAGTAAAATATAACTTTTTTTTGTTTTAAGGTAAATTCAGGCTATAGAAAGTAGGACTACCAACAATGATAGTTAAGAATATCCTATTTATCTGGGTAAGGAGGAGGGGACAGGAAAGGATAAATATATAAATAAAAATACCAGCAATGGTACGTGAAAGTTACCTTGATAAGGTAGACCGCTAACAGATAGTTAAAAATCGAACTATTGAGAGGAGGAAATGTAAAGCAAATAAGTTTACCAGAAAAAGAAGTGGCTTTAATATTCAAAAACACATTACGATACAACCTGAAAAATGCTAAAATTGTGGATCCACATCCACGCAGGATAACAGCAAACAAGATCAGGGGTATTGGGGATGGACTAGGGCATTATGGGTACAGGAAGGAGCTCACGAGTTGGATCCAAAGCCTGAAAAAATGCAGCAGAGTTGGATCCGTAACTCATATGTCGAGGAAGAATGAAAAAGCCAATATCAGATCTGCTTTTAACCTCACTTAGAAGTTAAGTTTGAGCAATATCCAAATTTAAGAACATTCTTTGTTAGAGATCTAGAGCTTTCATGAGGTATCAGAATGGACATGCTGAGTTTGTTTGCTGGTAGGCTGGATTTCCCCAGAATATGTGCATTACTACTAGAAAGCAGTTGGAGGAGATCGCCCATTGCCACACACTCACAGCTTCTTGGCAGAGGGGGTAAGACTGGGTTCCCCCTTGTTTGTTGATATACCAGACCACATACACATTGTGGTTTTAGATTACAATGGTCCCTAGAGGGAAAACATCTTGAAATGCCTGCAACGCTAGTAGGGCTGTTCTCATCTCCAGAACACCGATATGTGAATTGATCTCTTGGAAAGACCACTTAATTTTTCATAGACTGCTATCATATAGCAAGTGTACATTTCAATAATGATGATGCTGTTTCAGTACAGTGGAGATATGCTTTTAGTCATCATGCCAGCATGACCAATATCAATGTCCTGAGGCAATGTAGTAATTGTCTAATGTTCACAGACAACCATTTAATCCTAAAAATGACAACACAGTATGCAAGAGGTGCACATACAGAATTTCTCTGGAGACAAAATTCTTGCATACAAAGTTGTCAAGAACACACACACTACATCAACCATAAACGTAGACCAAACCATGCTGAGGCACTAAAAAGCAATCTTCCCAAACCTCACAGACCTCCTAAGCACGTAAATGTTAAACCCTATTCTCAGGCATCTCTAAAGCACTAGCCAAAAGCAAAAAACACCACACACACACTCTCCTATGCCTAGTAGAGCCCCAAAAGTAAAGCCTATAAGCAAGCCAACACATTACCAGAGAATCTTGTCATAGGGGACTCCATTATATGATACACAGACTTAAACAAGGAGTAGATAACTTTTAATTGCTTATCTGTAGCTAGGATCTGCCAAGTTAAGCACACACTCAAATTACTACACCACAGGTATGAGTATGATTCTATCATAATCCATGTGGTAGTTAACACCTAAGCCGTACTTCACTGGCCTATATAAAGAGAGAGACTGTTGATCTCTCTGAATGCGTGTCTCAGGCAGATATGTGCCCTCCTTTGAGCAGTATTCTACCTTCACTAAGGATGTTGTCATAGTATGAACAAAAGATGACAGACTTCAATAACTGGCTCAATTTCTGGTGTCTTTCCAGGGGGATTCAATGTTTGTCAGTATGAGGAGGACATGGTTAACAGACCACATTGCTTTGCAAAAGATAGTCTGCACCAGTTTCCACCAGAGTTCCGAATATTGGCTAAAACTTTATCCACCATCTTACAGACTTTTTTTAGGTAATGCTAAATTAACAAACCTATCAACATAACAAATAAAACCTAAAGGTGTTACTGCTCAATGCTACGAGCACAAACAAGAAACTCCATTCCCTACAAGCTCTCCTCACTGTAGAGTATATGGACATCTGTGCTGTTACACAGACATGGTTTAAAAATGCAGAAAGTACTCAGGCCGTGCAAGGCTTCAGTGCCTTCCACACATTTAGACCATCAGCTGTACAGACAGGGACAAAAGGTGAAGGAGTCTCAATCTATATTAGCAACAGGCGTAACCTATGATGGTTAAACAGGACGATGCCCTGGAATTTATCATGTACAAATCACCATAGAGAAAGTCTCATACCAAGCACTGCAACAGCCTCAGATGTACTTGACATCTGTACCAAAGAGGGCTGCAGGCTCACACAGAGAGGAAAAAGGTACAGGGTCTATATATTTTTTTCTTTTTATGTGCAACTGGATTTGATTGGGGGGGCAGCTGTGTCAGGATCCATCAAGTCAGGGAAAAACACAGCAGCAAGAATAATACACCAATATTATTAAGGGCTGACTAAGGGCAGCAATAATAGAATAAAATAAACTACATCCCCACAAAGGAAATAGGGTTAAACTGGGTAAAGTATAGCAGAAATAGTTTAAATTGTGCTGAGCCTCGTTCTACAATCTGCACAGTGCACACACAGTCACAGAACCAAGTAAAATTCACTTGTCCAAACAGTGAAAAAAAGTCAAATATAAATCTTTTAAAACAGCACAAATAAGCATTCACTCAGATTTCCTTGTCAGAAATGAAAAAAAAAAAACAATCTCCATAGAACACGCATATACAGCAATTTGTTGTAAAAATCACAATTTAACAATAAAAGTGTCTATAAATAAAAGCAGTGTTCAATCAGAAATAGAATAGTGTAGGAATGAATTAGAATAGAATTTCGATGAATGGATACCATCTTTTATTTTCATAATCCTTCCTCAAGTCTACATCTAGATAGTCAATTCTGTGTTTATGTAAAAGACAGGAAGTTAGTGGAGTTGTTAAACTCTGTCAGCATCCAAGACCTGTAAAAAAAATTAGGCGCTGGAAAAACTCTATTTGGGAATACAAAGGATCTAATGCCATCACAACTTCTGCTTCCCATAAGCCATAGAAGACTTATATATGGCATCCTGGAAGTAATTATAAGAGAACAGTATTAAGCATGCAAACACAGCAGTTAAGTTTGAATTCTGATAGGAATCAAAATCAGTAGTAAATAGCAAAAATATTAAAATAAAAAGTTAACATACAAATGTTTTATTTTTATATCTATATATCGATATATCAAATATATATATATATATAAAAAAAATATATATATATATATATATATATATATACATATATATATATATATACATACACACATATATATATATATATATATATATATATATACATATATATGACAACAGACTGATTGTATATTCACCAACAAACAAACAGGCACTTCTACATGCCTCCCAGGTGGGAAAGGAATCAAAAGTATATAATAATAGAGAGGAAGAGAAGTTCCCAACAGGAAGCTGCAACTCGTCAATGCCTGATGCTGAGGAGATTCAACTGTGTGAATCCTACAGCTGGCAGTAAAAGACTGCATAACTGACTTTCTGTGACACAGGCTAGGCTTCCCCTGATGAGAGGGTATTCTGAGATCTGTAAAGATTCTAGTATGGTTTTGTAAAGGCATAGAACCCACATGCCACTGACAGGATGAACAACTGAGAGGATCATGAACTTTTAAGAATCAAAATGAGGACTGTTCCTTCATAATGAGATACAACTGAGAGGTGTGATTATAGCACACCTTATAGTCAATGTAAAAACACACAATTATTTATGCAAAGTGTTTTTAATCTGATGTGGTTTCACAAATATGTAATTATTTGCTAATTAAATAAATTACCCACATACAACTTCATACTGTTGTTAGGGGTGTTTTTGTAACACTGTTAAAAATAAACACTGCTGCCTGCATGTATTAAATGCTTGGTCTTGAAATACTTTCAGATTAAAAAGAATCTTTCTTGCATTCCTCCAGGAAAAACTTAATGATTAACTAAAGAAAAAAATATAAAGTTGGATGCAAAGCCATTAGAATATTACAAATTAAATCTATATATAGTGAAGCTTTAATATAATTTTTTTCAATACTTGGAGAGTACTACAAGTTTGTTTTTTTTTAAAGATTTCAATATGAAATTTTTAGACCGCATTAATTATTTGGGCATAGCAAAAAACATGCATAAACTTGAGTCTAATGTATTTTGGAAAGCTGCTTTCAGTAGCTCATCTTTGTATACAAGTAATCACCCACCATCTATGAAAAGAAACATAGTAAAAGCCAATTTCTTAGGCTTTCTAGATTGGTATCTAATGATGACCAATTTGTCAGAATTTTTTTTAAACTATTTGTGGAAAGGGGTTATCCAGAGTCTTTAGCAGATGAAGTTACAACAGAAATGTTGCAGAAAAGACCCACCACATTTACTCCTATGTTGTTGAAACCAATTACAGCAAATAAGTCTAAATTAAAAGGTGGTTTTCAACAATCTGTGTTTACCTTTTTCAACTGACAATGTACACGTTACAACACGTTACATTTTTAACACATGTTGGAACATTTTTCATCATACCAAGCTGATAGCTGACAAAGTGTTTAAGGCCAACATTTATTTACACCAGCAACTGTAATATAAAATCAAGACTGAAGAAAAACATAAGAAATCAAAATCAAATTAGTAAAAAGGAAAAAAAAGCATATTAAATGTATAGTATATGTATAGTATATAAATCTAGCAAGTATATTAATCTTGGTAAGTTTGTCATGGTGGGGAGGATACTAATAAAATGAAAGATCATTATGACTAATTCGCAGGGCATGATTTATTTAGCTACTTGCCTGTCTTGCCCAGCATTTTATGTGGGCAAGACTAAAATGCTAAAACACAGGATTAATCAACATACATATAGTATTAAAAAGTGGAATGTGACCAGTGCCTTGCAAAACATTCTATTAGTTGTCTTAGTTTTAATTTATTTATTTTACATTTGCCGTCTGGGCACAAAGGCCTTTTTTCAGAGGAGGCACGGGGAGTAAAACTTCAGTACATGAAGTGCAATCAAAATCTTAAGTTATACTACAACAACAACAACGTCAGACAGAATACAATTAAAATAAATTTTACAATGTCAAAATAGACAGTAACTGTACATACAATAGTAAGGCTTATTATACTTTATACAGATACAGTGAGATAAATAATAGTGCAGTAGGAAAGATGTCACAATACAAGAGTACTGAGTAATTTACATAGGGTGGACAGCAAAAGATTGATTTAATTTTTGAGAAACAAAGGAAATTAAGTTAAAAGAGTTAAGAGAGGCATGGGTAGAAGGTGGGGTAGGTGAAGACGGACTGATAGTTGGAAACAGAGTAGGAGATAAGAGGTATAACAGAAGAGGAGGAAGAAAGATAAATTTGTTTTCAGCATTAAGAAAGTCCCTCAGGAAGAGACAGAGGAGGTAAATCAGGAAAACTGTCATACATTATGTTAGCAAATAACTTCAGCAGTGGATAACGCTCCTTGTATTAATGAATAAACTTCATTAAATAGTATCGAATGAATGAACCACAAGCTGAAATTAAGGAAACTTTTAGTTATGTACTCACCATAACTTCAGATGTTTGGGATCCATCTCGCCTACATTCTGACTGATGGGTTCGGAGCCGATCCCTCGGCTCCGACTCGGCACGCTTATGCTATAGAGCGAGGCCTCTAATTGGCTGAGCTATCTTTATCCCAGGATGCACCACCACTAATCCCCCAGATCTTGTTTGTCCGCATTCATGCACACATGCACAACTTGGTTATATAACATTGTTAGATGTTTCAAGATGAAACAACAGGATTCGGACCTTCTGATATCCTCTGATCTCCAAGGAAGGGGAAGGAGGGTGGGTTATTAGGAATGTAGGCGAGATGGATCCCAAACATCTGAAGTTATGGTGAGTACATAACTAAAAGATGTTATGTGATCTATCTGCCTACATTCTGACTGATGGGACAGCGTCCCTAGCACCTAAATCCCGGGTGGCTCATTGGAAAACACTCCTGAGCACTGTGGAACCAAATGAAGCTCGTCCTCTAGATGCCACATCTAATTTGTAGTGGGAAATGAAGGTGTGCGGGGAAGACCATGTAGCCAGCACAAATGTCACCAATAGCAAGCTTAGAATGAAATGCTACCAAAGTAGCCATAGCCCTTGTAGAATGAGCCTTAACAGAGGTGGTAAGCTCTTTGTTAGAATAAATATAAGCTTGAGTAATACAGTCCCTGATCCATTTGGCAATAGTGACCTTTGTGACAGCGTTGCCCAATTTATTTTCTGCAAAGGATACAAACAACTGATCTGTTTTCCTTGTTTGTTTGGTCCTATCTAAATAAAACGTAACTGTCTGTGGACATCTAGTGTGTGGAATATAAACTCCATTTATTAGAGTATTTTGGGAAAAACTGGAAGCTCTAACGATTGTTGTAAGCATAAAGTAGAACAAACTTTAGGAACAAAAGAAGGATTTGGTCTGAGGGATACTCTGTCTGTATGAAAAACCAAGTCGGGGTTTCACTGACAAAGCTTGAAGCTCTGAAACCCTTCTGGCTGAAGTAATCGCCACCAGAAAGGCTGTCTTCCATGATAGAAACTTTAGATCACAGGTAGCTGCCGGTTCAAAGGGAAAGAAGTCAAGGCGTAACACTATATCGAGATCCCATGGAGGTGCAGGATGAGAAATCGGAGGTCTTAATAGAGCAGCACCTTTCAAGAAGGTCTTACACAATCTGTTGCTCATTAAAGGTGGGTCTATGGATTCGTGAAAATTAGAAATTGCTGCCAATTGTACTTTAATGGTAGAAACTGAAGAGCTTTGATTGAAAAGAGAGGTCAGAAATTTTAGTACTTCTGCCACAGGAATAGAAATGGGGTCCAGGCCCCGGAGTTGAGCCCAAATAGCAAACCTTTTCCATTTGCTCGAATACAGTTTTTTCGTAGCAGACTTATGGGCTGAAGATAATATGTGCAGAACATCTGGATCCAGTGTATGACTCCTGACTATTGTCGGAAGAGGAGGAGCCAGGCCGTCAATTTCAAGGTGTGTAGGGACTGGTGAAACAGTCCCGACTGGTGAACCAGTAGGTCTGGGACCTGGTCCAGGAACCATGGACCTTCCAGAGCATGTTTCCGGAGACAGGGGAACCAGACTTGACGAGGCCAGTAAGGAGCAATTAAGATCATTTTGCTCCCTAAGAGAGACGCCTTTTGAATCACCCTGGGAGGAGAGGAACTGGAGGAAGGCATAAAGCAAGCCGGTGGGCCAAGGATGGACTAATCGTCCATGGGGCTCTTCCCGGCCGGGTTAGGAGAAAAATTGTTTGCACTTAGCATTCAGAGGAGTGAAGAGGTCGCAACACGGAACTCCCCATTCGCTGAAAATCTGACTTGCCACTGTCATATTCAGAGACCATTCGTGAGGAGAGAGGATGGTTCTGCTCAATCTGTCGGCTATGACATTGGACTTGCCGGTATGTGAGTAGCCACTAGGAAGCGTTTGGTCGAGACTGCCCATTCCCAAACTCTCATGGCTTCTCTGCAAAGAGGATAGGATCTGGTCCCTCCCTGTTTGTTCAGGTACCAGACAACTGACATGTTGTCTGAGTGAACAGCAATTACGCCCTGAGGGAGATAATCGTGAAGGGCTTGAAGGGACAGGAGTACTGCCCTCATTTCTAGGATGTTGATATGAAGAAGAGTCTCTTCCGGGTGCCATTTGCCTTGGACTGACCTGCCCAGGGAATGCCCCCCCACCCCATCTGGGAGGCGTCCGTGGTCAAAGTAGCCGGAGGAGGAAGAACAAAGGGTCGTCCCTGATCCAAATTGGAGGGCACTAGCCACCAGCGAAGGTCCCGTTTGCAAGATTCCGTGATCCATATAAGGTGATTGAGAGGGAGTTCCTGAAAGGACCACTGAGTTGAAAGAAGCCACTGGAGGATTCTCATGTGCAACCTTGCCAAGGGGACTAGAAGAACCGTGGCAGACATGGACCCCAATAGCTGCAGGACCATTCTGGCTGGGGCTTTGGACCTGAGAAGTAAGGCTCGAACTTGATTTTGTATGGTTTGAATTCTGTCTGTAGGTAGATAGACCCGCATTTAGTTTGAGTCTATCTCTACCCCTATGAATCTTATTCTTTGAGATGGCCGCAACACAGACTTTGGCCAATTGAAGGTGATTCCAAGGGAATTGCCCAGTGATATAGTGGCTTGTAGGCTCCGCAGAAGTAGATGCTTGTAGGTGGCAGTTAGGAGCCAGTCGTCTAGGTACGGAAACACCTGGAATCCTAGACTTCTCAGGTGAGCAGTCACTACTGCCAAGCACTTGGTGAACACCCTGGGGGCTGTGGTGAGACCAAAGGGCAGCGCACGAAACTGAAAATGACCGCCTCCTAGGCTGAAGTGCAGATGTCTCCTGGACGCTTGATGTATCTTGATATGATAATACGCGTCCTTGAGATCTATGGAGCACATCCAAACACCCTTCTCCAGCAATGGGAGAATGGTTTGTAGAGTGACCATTGAACTTGGACTTTCTGACTGAGCGGTTTAGGATGCTGAGGTCCAAAATGGGCCTCAAGTCCCCGGTCTTTGGCACCAAAAGAATCTTGAGTAAGTCCCTAATCCGATCTGGTCTGCGGGGACCAGTTGGATGACTCCTTTTTGCAGCAGCTTTGAAACTTCTGAGGCTGCGGTATCCCGTTGACTGGGTGGCGGGTCCGGGATTTTTTTGGACTGGGGGGGGGGGGGTGAGAGAATGGGATGGAGTAACCTCCGGCTATAATCCGAAGCACCAATCGGTCCTGAGTGATCCCTTCCCAGGCCTTCAGGTGCTTCGAGAAACGACCCCCGACTGGCTCCGGAGCAGCACAGCCGGGCAACCCCTCAGGGACTATGAAAGGCTGATGAGCCACGAAAGGACTCACGGTCTCCAGTGTTGCGAGGGCCTCTGCCGCCTCTGGGACGGCGTCTTCCAGATGAATTTCCCCCTCCTCTGCCTCTGGAAGGGGAACTTTCCTGCTGAGAGGAGTAAGGCTTCTGAGATCTACGGAACCACATCTTCCCTCCTCTTTTAGCCTTGGGATAAGGCCGAAAGGGAGTGGAAAATCGTGCCCCTACGGCAGTCAGAGTCTTACCCTCCTGTTCACAGCGGGTTAGTGTGTCTTTTACCTTGGGTCCAAACAAGGAGGACCCATCAAAGGGGGCGTCGGCAAATGAAGACTTAAAGGCCTCCGCGAAATGACACAGGCGGAGCCAGGCTTGTCTCCGTAGAGCAATGCCTGTACCCGCTCTACTCGCCCCTTCGCATAGAAATGAGCCTCATGGACGAGTTCGAAATGGACGACATTGTAGCCAGCTGAGAGCCAACCGTCTGGGCCAGCTCCTCAGGCAGGTTACCCAAGAGGGTATCGGATAGCTCCTTAATCAGAACCCTCTGAAATCTGGTAAAGTGCGTCAGGTAGTTCAAGGACCTCAGTGTAAAGGCCGCTGAACTAAGAGTGCGCTTTCCGTACCGATCCATGCTCCTAGACTCCTTATTAGGAGGATGGACGGACGTAGAAGCCTCTGCTACATCTTGCTGGGTAGCAGATGCCACAACCAAAGCATCTACAGCCACACCTTTAGTAAGGAACTCTCTATCGGGGGGGGGGGCAGAGAGAAATTTGTTCGGACGAGCAGGCACCGGTTCCACAGAGTCTGGGTGTTCCCACGCCCTTCGACAGATCAAATCCAGGAGCTCGTCGAAGGGCGGAGACACCCAGGAAGCGGAGGGCTGAGTCCCGAAGGCCTTCAGGAACACCGACTCATCAGCAGAGGGAGGTTTGGACTGCCAGCCGCCTCACTGTTTTAGGGCTTCCAGGATGTCCGCAAAGGAGACATCCTCCGAGGACGACTTAGGGGACCCCTCTGCATCATCGAGATCGATGTCAGATGTCAAAGACTCATCAGGGGAGTCAACGTGCTTCCTCTTGCACGACCTTTTCCTGGGGGGTTCTTCCGAAGAGGCTTCAGAAGGACCTCCAGGAGGGGGAGAAACCCCAGCGGGGGTAACCTGAGGCCCTGGGGCTCCGCTGTCTAAAGACAGGGGGACTGCCAACGACCCAGTCTCCGTATGCAGGGAGGTAGCTGGGGAAACCATGGAGGTAGCCAAGGAAGATTTGTCCAAAGCGCTCCTCATAGCCCTGAAGGCGGGACCACCAGAATCCTGGGAGGGTCCCACCTCAAAGGCCACGACAGTGGACGGTACCCCCGCCGCCGACGCACCAAGAGGAAGACTTGGGACTGAGAGCATCAATCCCGGAGCCTCCCCCCCAGGGCCAAAGGAAGAAGTCCGTGTACTGAACTCCGACCCAAGAGCCGGAGTTGGAGCAAGGGTCGGGCCCGACCCTAATGCCTCCACAGGTTCCACCAGCACCGGCTCCAACGGTGCCGAAGCTGTTGGAGGAGGAACCACAGCAGGGGAGTGGACCATCGGCTCCGAAGCCAAATGGGCTGGAGCCGAAACTAGCTTTTGGAACACCGGAGACTGGAAGAGTCGAAGGAGCACCCTGTCGATGTCCGAATCAGACATCCTGGATGACCTAGAGGATACCGATCGGGCCCGAACCGATTTCTCCATCAGCTCCGAAGGGCTCGGGGACCGGCTCCGAAAAGACTCAACAACTATCGGCTCCGAGGAAGATTTCAAAGAAACTTCCCTCGATGCCGATAAGGACTTCGGCTCCGAGGGGGGAAGAGTCTGAGCCGGTAACCCTGATCGGCTCCAATATCAGTGGAGCCGATGAGGGTGACCCGCCTCTCGATGCCCCAGACCTCGGCTCCGAAACCAGAGGGGTCGAGGCTGGAGGCATCGAGGCAGACCGTTCCGACCTCGGCTCCGAAGTCCGTGGAGCCAATGGAGAAGTCTGCTTGGATTTTTTAGCAGTCGGTTCCGACTGACTGGTCGGAGCCGATGCTTTCTTCTTTTTAGGAGACGGAGAGGAAGACAACGCCTCTTCAAAAGAAGGCTTGATTAATCCCTTGAGGATTAATTTGTTTTTCCTCTCCTGGAGGACTCGAAGAGAACGCGTGGCACACACTGCACGACTCTTGCAAATGCTTAGCACCTAAGCAATAAACGCACGAGGCGTGGTCGTCCGTTATGGACATTTTGAAACCACACCTCGTGCATTTCTTAAACCCGGAGGGTTTGTGTTCTTTTGACATAACTGCTGTCAAAGAACCCACAACAGCGAAAAACACACTAAGCCTTTAGTCAAAGACAGTTGAATACAACTTTAACAGAAATTATATATATTTTTTTTTTAAACACTAACAGCAAACAGTATACTGACAGAAAAAAGGTAAAAGATAGATAGAGGGAGTCAAGACCCTCTAACTTAAACGGGTACTTGACCCAAGAAATTACACAAACAGTAAAGTAACAGGGGAAGGCCCCTCTAACTGAAACGGGAAAACCTTCCCTGACTAAAAATTTCACGAAATTAGTCACACAAATTCGCCAAACACACAAATATAATTAGAATATATCAACAATAGCTGTTAAAACAGCTTTTGGGTTCAAGGAAAAGAAATTTGTGACAGGAAAAGAGCCTAATAACTAGTACTTAGCCCAGCCAATGTTGAGACCACGTCTAAGCTTGATAGCGGCAAACGAGATCTGGGGGATTAATGGTGGTGCATCCTGGGATAAAGATAGCTCAGCCAATTAGAGGCCTCGCTCTATAGCATAAGCGTGCCGAGTCGGAGCAGAGGGATCAGCTCCGAACCCATCAGTCAGAATGTAGGCGAGATAGGATCACATAACATCTAGTATTTTACTAAATAAAAGACACCGTAAAAAAATATACAAAAGTAAACGCTTTCGTAAGACACACTGACCAAACTTCATCAGACAATAAAAAGTAAAACCACAGTTCAGCATTTATATTACACCCACACATTCCAATTAATTAATCAAATCTTAAATAACCACACTTAATTGATAACACAAACCTTTGCACTTAAACATAGTATAAAAAATATATAAGTTACATGAAACTAAGAATAAGTTAAAAATATGTATTACACATAATTAATGCATAAAAAACTCATATTTATATATTGTATATGTTAAAATGAGAACGTCTCATCTGTCTAATACCTTGAGCTTTAATGTGCTACTAATAGAAATAGTGTCGTTCAACCCAGGGGGAACATGAGCATTGAAAAATACCTGCCACCAAATTTCTTTTTCTTCCAACCATAACTTCCAAGGTCCACCCTGATCTCTCCGCTTGATCTGCTGTAAGACCACAAATTTAAAGGCATGGTCGGGGAACATTTTAATATGCCTAAACAGAGCATTTTTTTCCTCACACCGCCGAACATCATATAAATGTTCGTAAACACACTGACTCAACTTCCTTTGAGTTTTCCCGATATAAAAGCCGGAACATTGTGAAAACAAGGCAGCATATACTACCCCTTGTGTATGACAGTTGAACTTGCCCTTAATAGAAATAACCCTGTTACATATCTTAAACTTAGATGTTAGTAAAATATGTTTGCACTGACTGCACGCACCACAAGATGTCATTTTACCCTGTAAATTACAGTACTTAACTTGTTCCAATATATTTTTTATGTTCCTAACCCTCTTAAACACAAAATCTGCGTACTCTCCAAAAAAGGATCCCAGAAAGGAATCACTTTTTAAAATGGTCCAATTCTTATTAACTATGTCATAGTATAGCTATCATTGGAGAAGGTAGTCACAAATGGACAAGACATATCAATCCTCCTCTCAGACCCCTTAGACATGTCCACAGTTAGTAAATCAGAAGTTCCATCATGATCAACCAAGTTAATTGTGTCAACACTGGCAGATGGGCCCACAATGCTCAATACATTTACCCCCAAGTTATTCAAAATAGGTTTGAAATAACCACTCACACTTTTTGCACTACCTCCCTTCTAATATTATTAATAAGATACTTAGGATGGGCTCTATCCATAAACATTTGACACATAAAATCACATTCATCAATGAAATCACTATAATTTGACACCGTCCGGGCTGCCCTGACTAATTGCCCTTTGATGCTACCTCATTTGACGTGTATAGGATGATTACTGTTGAAATGTAGAATACTATTTGAATATGTCAGCTTTCTAAAAATTTTAGATTTCAAACCATCCTCAGTTTTAGCCAATAAGACATCCAAATAGGAAATCCCAGCTACTTCAAAACTGTGTAAATTTCAAAAATGTGGTGCTCTCATTGATGTAATTCATAAATTGTACAATACCTTCCTCTGACCCCTTCCATGCAATAAATAAATCATCCAAGTATCTCAGATATAAAACAACATTGTAAAAGGAGAGGGGAACAAATAGGTTTTCTCCCACCAGGCCATCACTATATTGGCAAAAAGTGGGCCGCATGAAGACCCCATGGCTACCCCTCCCCGAGCTGCTTGAAATAATGCCCCTCAAAATAAATAAAATTATTCCTGAGCACAAGATCCATCAGTTGCGTAAACATGTTGGTACCCTGAGGTAACCCAAACTCCTCAAACAAGAATTCAGAAAACCATTCAAGGCCTATATTCAGAGGAATGCAACTGTACATTGATAGTAAGAAAAATAATATTCTGGTTAACCACATCAATGCTGATACACTTGTCTAAAAAGTGCCAAGAATCCTTACACAAATGCGGGATGGCCATCACCCTCTCCTTTAACTTGTAATCCAAGTATTTGGCTATATAGCTGGTCTTGGACCAAGATGAATCCACAATGGGTCTGAGAGGGGGATTGACCAAGTCCTTATGGATCTTGGGAATCCCATGGATCCCTGGAATTTTTGGAACATCAATAGACATATAATTATATTCATCCAGGTCGATCTGATCCTGCATTAACATGTCCAAAAGATCACTGTCAATTGTACTGTACGCAATATTGACCACATTTTAGTGAAGCTTCAGTATAAGTATCACCATACAAGATAACAAACATTTCTTGCACGTAATCAGCCTTGGACATGACAACCACCCCTTCCCTCTTGTCTGGTTGCATAATTCACAAACTCTCGTTTTTTAACTCATTCAAACCATCTTTTTCTACTACTGACATGTTAGCATCAATAACATTACCCAAAAAATTGCGAAAATCAGTTTCACACATTTTTTCAAAAGCTTTGATGGCATAATAAAGCTCAGGATTAAAAATGCTAAACATTCTGAAACAATGGCTATTGTCATTAAATACATTGTCATTCCTATGCATGAATTTCAAGTTTAATCTGCGTGTGTACATCTTGAGATCACAAATAAGCTCACTGATATCACTTTTATCACTGAGTACATAATTAAAACCTTTGCAAAACACATCAGCATGTTGCATTGATATATCAAAATCAGTGTAATTAAATACTTTGAAATCTTTCTTAAAGTGCAGAACAATAATTGGTTTACTGACGGTCACCTCAATCATCTCCTCATTTTCGGAAACTGGCCAAACCTCTGTCCATACTGTTTCCAATTGCCACCCTGTGGGTAAGGACTCCACTGTTAGCATGACCGATTTTTTATCCTCTCCGAACGTCTCGACCCAAACTGTTTCAAAGGGGCCTCTTCCCCCCGGTTGTTAGATGCATCGTCCTCACCATTAGACTGTTGTGACAAAACTTGTTGCCGTTTCCCCTTCACAGATGGAGGAAATGGATAGGCAAAACCACCCTCATAGGCACACCTGTCCCTTTCCACCTTCTTGGTTTTCCAACTAGAAATAACCAAAATAATCCCATCCACCTTTTGGAAAACGTGATCGTAGGCTTGTTTACACTGTTCCCACACATCCCCATGACGAATCTCCCAGTCAAGGATTCGAATTTCCTCCTGCAGTTTGTCCAACGCCATGTTGTTGTGTTTACACATCAAGTTGAGCAACTCACAGCGATGGCGGTCGAAAAGGGCCAAAAGCTCATGGTGGTAAGTTGAATGTGGAGCAATCCCATTCAGGAATTTCCACATGCGTAAACCTTTTGGTATTTGCTGCAATTTGAGACACTCACGAAAATAAAGGTTTTCTTGTTGTATTTTTTTGAAATCCAACAACTTGTTTTTATATTCCGAAAGAAGACCATCCATGTTAAAAACTTCACCCTGTTGCTCAAGCACAGTTGGTACATCACCCTTGAGACACCGATCAAGTAAATCTGTAGATGTAATCATGGCATAGTTAGTACCAACCACACTGCTATCCGTATGTGTACTGCAAGGTAATAGCCTTGAAGCAGGAACATCCTCTGTAAGAGGCACACTGTCTCGTAAAACACGAGGGGTGTTCGCAAATTCATGTTCAGTTAATAAACCACCTTGACGGCTATTGCCGTTACCTCCAGGTGCCTTAGGCAATAACTTCTGAACCAAAACAGTTAAATTCATTACAGAGTCTTTGAGCTTCTGAAACTCTTCAACAGAAATCATGGTATTCCCCTCAACCATAATAGTTCAAAAATAAACTCAGGAAACCGTGAAACACACCACCAACCAAGAAAATTGAATGAATGAACCACAAGCTGAAATTAAGGAAAAGTACAGTTTTGTACCTACCATAAATGTAGATGTTCGAAGATCCACATTGCTGCAGTCCTAACACTTGGGTAGTCCGCTGTCCCAGTCGGCCCGAATACCAAAGTATAAGGCTGACGTCGGTCAAGGCGCATTTGTCTGACATCAGGACGTCAGGGTACAAATGCGCATGACCGACGTCATATCCTCAGTCTTTTCTTGCCCCAGATGTCAGAAGACCCTAAAAAGATAAGGCCAAAACCCAAAAAAAACACCAAACACTCCTGTACCTAATATATGTACAATATATACAAATTTACAAAAATAGAACCCCACCCACACAACCACCCCTAAACAGAGAGGGGAAGGAGGGAGGGTAAATTGGACTGCAGCAATGTGGATCTTCGAACATCTACATTTATGGTAGGTACAAAACTGTACTACGTTCTTCATCTCACATTGCTGCAGTCCTAACACTTGGGTAGAATCCCAAAGCAGAGGTAAGGGAGGATGGCTAAACTATAATGAAGCAGGAGCTGCCAAAATGCCCTGCAACACAGCAGTGGCAAAACCAGCCCTGGATTTAGAATAGAGAGGAAGGTGGTAATGCTTGGAGAAAGTATGCACTGAACTCCAAGTAGCTGCCTCCAAAATATCCTTAGTTGCCACCCCCCTTAGAAATGCTGTTGAAGTGGCAGTAGCCCTAGTGGAATGAGGCCTAATCCCAGCTGGAATCTCCTTGCCATGATGGGAGTAACAGAATGCAATGGAAAACCCAATCCACTTAGATATAGTTTGTTTTGACACAGGCTTGCGATGAGAACTCAAAGCAAAAGAAACAAACAACTGCTGAGACAGCCTAAAATCCCTAGTCCTGCTTAAATAATAACGCAACTGCCTGTGTACATCTAAAGTGTGCAAAATCTTTTCCCCCCTATTTTGGGGATCTGCATAAAAAGTAGGCAAATGAATAGTTTGGTTTAAAGCCACACTAGAAACCACCTTAGGCATAAATGAAGGATTAGTACGTAATGATACCCTATCCTTATGAAAAATCAAAAAAGGCTCAACCGCCATAAGGGCCTGCAATTCAGAAACCCTTCTTGCAGAAGTAATGGCCAACAAAAGCAGTCTTCCATGACAAGTATTTCAATTCAGCAGTAGCCGAGGCTCAAAGGTTGTAGAGTAAGTTTCTCCAACACAAAATTGAGGTCCCAAGCAGGAGTAGGAGCTCATTGGGGGTCTTATATTCTTTGCCCCTCTAAGAAATTGCTTGAACAAAGGATGAGAAAACAATGGTGGGTCACAATCATAGTGAGCTGAAATTGCTGCAGCATGAATCTTAATGGAAGAGAAAGACAAACCTTTGTCCAATAACTCAGTAAGATATTGAAGAGCCACACTCAAATTAGGCTCAGAAACATCCAAATCCTTTGCTGCACTCCAAAATAAAAATCTCTTCCATTTTTCTGCATACACTTTACGTGTACTAGGTCTTCTGGCTTCCATAATCACATTCAAAACTTGTTGAGGAAGTTGAGACCTGCTGTGGTTCAAAACAGAATATGCCAGGCTGTTAGATGAAGAGAGTGAAGCTTGACACTGAGTAGATGACCGTCCCTCTGAGACAAAAGGTGTGGAATTAAAGGTAAAGGCCATGGAGGCTTCCTTACCAGATTCCTCAGTAATGGGTACCAGTGTTGCGAGGCCAATCTGGAGCTATCAAAATCATCCTTGGCTTGTCTTGTCTGACCTTTAGGAGTACCTTTGGGAGGAGAGGCAGAGGTGGAAAGGCATACACATGAAGATTTTTCCAACTGAACGAAAGAGCATCCACTTTCCAAGCTGTGTGATGAAACCTTTTCGTGCAAAACTTTGGCAGCTGGTGGTTTAGTGGAGAAGCGAACAGATCTATGTCTGGAGTTCCCCATGACACTGTCAACTTTCGAAATACATGAAGATCCAGTTTCCACTCGTGGGGATCCATGATTTGCCTGCTTAACACATCTGCTAAGGAGTTCTGTGCTCCTGGCAGAAACCTTGCCTGAAGATTTGGCTGCAAACTGAGCGCAGTCTCCCACAAAATCATTGCTTGCCTGCATAGAGGATAAGAATGTGTTCCCCCTTGCTTGTTGATGTACCACATGACAGTTGTGTTGTCTGTTAGAATCAACACCTGCCCTGGAAGAAGTAACTCCTTGAAAGCCATTAATGCAAACTGGACTGCTAACATCTCCTTCATGTTGATATGTAGATGCTGTAGTCTGGCAGGCCACTTGTCTTGTATCCACTTTCCATTCAGATGAGCTCCCCAAGCTATGTCTGAGGCATCTGTCGTTAGAATCTGACTCGCCTCTGGCCGGGTCACAGAGAGTCCCTTGTTTAGGTGACATTCCTGAGCCCACCACAAAAATTCCTTTTGAATGCAAGGTATTATTGGAATGACAGTGTCCAAATCCTGGCAGTGCTGTGTCCATACATTTTTAGATACCATTGCAGCTTCCTCATATGCAGTTTGGCATTGGGAAGCACCAGAATACAAGATGCCATGAACCCTAAGGCTTGAAGGACTGTCCTTGCAGTCAGCCCGGACTGAAGAGATAGTTGATGGAAGTAAAGGGAAAGATTCTTTTGTTTGTCCGGGGTTAAAAAGGCCATCTGGGCTGCTGTATTCAGTCTCACACCCAGAAAGCACATGTCTTGAGAGGGTACTAGACTGGACTTTATTTCGTTCACAGAATACCCCAGGCATCTTAGCACTGCTATCACATATTCCAGGTGCTGAAGAAGCTCGTCCTTTTCTTGAGCCAGAATCAGACAGTCGTCCAAGTAAGGATAGATTTGTATTCCTTTTAGCCTGAAGAAAGCTACAACTGGAGCCAGAACTTTTGTGAATACTCTGGGCAGTAGATAATCCAAAGGGCAATGCAGAGAACTGATAATGGGAATTTCCAGCTCGGAAACGCAGATACTTCCTGCAACTGAGTCTGATAGGCACATGAAGGTAAGCCTCCTTGAGATCTAAAGTTACCATCCAGGGATCTTTGCCCAGCAGAGGTAAAAGCTGTTGTAACGTCAACATTTTGAACTTGGGAATGTCCAGATAAGTGTTGAGGATAGACAAATCCAAAATTGGTCTCCACGTGTTCCCCTTTTTGGTACTAGGAACAGGCGAGAATAAAATCCTAGGCCCCTTTCTGGCACAGGAACCGGCTGAATGGCCCCTATCTGGAGTAACAGAGAAATTTGCTTGTGAGCCTCTTTTCTTTGTATAGGAGGAATGTCTGGCATGCCTTTGAAAGGAGGCAAGGTATGGAAATAAAACCTGTAACCGTGGTGAACGATATCCAATACCCATCTGTCTTGGGTAATAACACTCCAATTTTCTTTGAAAAGTGCCAGCCTTCCTCCCAAAGGTGCTGCCAGACGAGAAGGCTCTGGCAGCTGAAAAGGCAAGTCATTGGGTCTGCTTACGAAAGGACTGACCCCTGCCCTCACCAGAAGACTGTGCAGGCGAACTGCCTGTTCTAGGCCTAAAAGAACCTTGAGCTCTGCCCCTACCACGTCTAGATCTACCCCTAGACTGGGAATCATAAGAAGGATAAGTCCACCCCTTAGTAGGCCAATTTCTACTAAACTTTGGAGGCTGAACCTGCAAAAAATCTTTAACAGTCTGCATAGACTTAGCCTTGTCCTCCATTTTCTTTAAAACTGCTTCCACAGGCACCAAATAACACATCAGATTGTAAAGGAGCATCTAAAATCCTTGTCTTTACATGTTCAGCTAAATTCTGATCCCTCAGCCAGGCGTGCCTGCGAAGAACAGAACCAGTGGCTGCCACCCTCGAAGAGGCCTGTACAGCATCAAAACCACATTGCAAGGAATGCTTACCCACCTGTTCAGAAACATGAACTAAATCCTGCAACTCTTTACACTCAATACCTTCCGCCAGAGCATCTACCTTAGACTTCAATTGTGAAAGGAGATAATTTTGGTATTTCAACATGTGAAACTGGCAATTCAAAGCCCTCATGGCTAAAGTGGAGGAAGTATACACCTACTTTCCCCATCTATCTAAAGCCCTTGCCTCTTTATCAGAAGGAACAGGATTTTTAACAACAGAAGCCTTAACACCTTTAGGGCCCTGAGAAACAGTTTCTGGGTCTGCACTAGGACTCTTAAAAAGATACTTATGAGCTTCAGGCACCCTATAATACCTATCCGGTTTAACTGGGGCAGGAGGCAAAGAATCAGGGTTCAGGGAAGCCTCTGCAAAAACATCCTCTACCACATCCAGAACAGGAGGTATAGCTAAAGGCCTATGCTGGGGTAGAAACAAAATTCCCTAAGCCTTTTCCTGGAATCAGAGAAATCTTGACCTTCCCATTTAAAATGCTCCCTCATGGAATGAAGAGTCTCTGAAAAAGAAAAATCCTCAGGAGGAGAAGCCGAAGGTGTAGAGTCATCTACATCAGAATCAGAATAAGGAGGATACTCCTGCAAGTCTTCAGCCGAAGACTCAGAAGCCTCGAACACTGCTCAAAACTCTCAAGCTCAGGTTCCACCCTAGGCCTCTTATCAGGGGGGGGCATAGAACCTCTAATCATAGTAATCAAATCTTCTGCCATTTTAAGCATATGTTTCTTAGGCAGAGACCCTGAAGAACTAGGGAGACCCCCACTGAAGTTAACCCTGGCCTGCCTCTAGAAGAAGCCTTGGAAACAGAAGGGGAGGGCCTAACCACCTTAGGGAGGGGAGAACAGCTACCTGAGAAGCCCCTTCAGCCTGGCCTACCTCCTGAGAGGACACATCTTGTAACAGTAAAGTCTCTCCCTGAGAATCCAAAGGAACTTCTGGTAGAACCACCGGCTCCACCGAGCCTTCTAAAGAACCGGCGTCCGGGACAGGCGGTTCTTCCACCTAGGCTTCGCTGCTTTGTCCTTGCGCTTTTTAGGCGAAGCGGGCGTGGGGGCATCCGACGGCATGTTGTAATTACAACGCTTCCCAAAACTAACCTGGCACAATCTAATCTTCTCTTAATAGTGCGTTTGTTAAATCTAGCACAAGGCGACAGCCAAGAACGTCGTGCTCAGGCCCTAAGCAAGGTATACACAAGGTATGGTAATCTCTATGAGGTATCTGTTTCCCACAAGAAATACAGTTATTCACTTTTTCTGACATCCGTTAAATACTGAGGCAAGAAAAAACCAAAATATTCCCCAGCGGGTACTTAGCCAACTTTGATTCGGTCTGAAACTCCGACTTCAGAAAATTTCAGAACGCCAACCTGCACTCGCAATACTGCTTCTGCATCGGACCATGCAGCAAAAAAGACTAAGGATATGACGTCGGTCATGCGCATTTGTACCCTGACGTCCTGATGTCAGACAAATGCGCCTTGACTGACGTCAGCCTTATACTTTGGTATTCGGGCCGACTGGGACAGCGGACTACCCAAGTGTTAGGACTGCAGCAATGTGAGATGAAGAACATCGAGTATTTTACTATATAAAAGACTCAGTAAAAAAAATATACAAAAGTAAGCACTTTCGTAAGGCACACTGACCAAACTTCATCAGACAGGTCTTTCTCAATGCTCATGTTCCTCCTGGGTTGAACGACACTATTTCTATTAGTAGTAAATCAAAGCCCAGGGTATTAGACAGATGGGACGTTCTCATTTTAACATATACAATATATAAATTTGAGTTTTTTATGCATTAATTATTTGTAATTACATATTTTCAACTTATTCTTAGTTTCATGTAACTTGTATTTTTTTATACTATGTTTAAGTGCAAAGGTTTGTGTCATCAATTAAGTGTGGGTATTTAAGATTTGATTAAGCCGAGAATGTGGGTGTAATATAAATGCTGAACTGTGGTTTACTTTTTATTGTCTGATGAAGTTTGGTCAGTGTGCCTTAAGAAAGCGCTTACTTTTGTATATTTTTTTACTGAGTCTTTTATATAGTAAAATACCCGTTTCCTTAATTTCAGCTTGTGGGTCATTCATTCAATTTTCTTGGTTGGTGTTGCGTTTCGTGGTTTCCTCATTAAATAGTAGGTTAATAAAGAAAACGGAATTGGCTAGATGGATTTTACATGCTTTAATAGAGTATTTCATATGCAACTTTAATGTTATCAACAATAGTATTGGTTATTGGTCATGTGACAGACTGTATACTTATTTAAGACTTAATGGATAACATTTCATTCTGATGAAGTCTACCACTGTGTTAGATGAAAGGGCTTAATGTTTGTTTTACATAAAATTATTGGAAATAGTTCAGCTGAGTGGTTTTGGATATATGTATGGCTCTACTTTCAAATTTTGAATGCCCATTTGAACAAGCCGCAAAATATCAAACCAAAAACACGGTCAAATACCTGAAATGTCACAAAATCGACTCCCAGAATATTGAACATAACAAAAGAAACAGTAACTCCCTACTCTACACCAAGCCAAAACTACAACAATTTTTTCATACCTAGTCTTTTCCAGCAGGGCTGCAACTCCGAGATCACACTACATTTCATACAATAGTAAAGCATGTATACACTGTGCATGAACCACTAAGGATTCACATCAAACAACATTATTTTTCCATTATAACACTTCATTCTAACTCCAAAATTTCATTCTGTAGATGATTTAAAACTATATAGTTTATCAGATGAGGAACTGAAAGCACAACTGCAAGTGGGCAAAACTTTTTCAGATGATATGAGAATGTCATTTGGTCTTGATAAATGTGCAAAGGCAACATGTAAAGCAAGAAAGCTGCATCAGCAAAAAAAAAAGAAGTTATGTACTCACCATAACGTTGCATGTGTGTTGTCCATCTCACCTTCATTCTTGGCAGGTTTGGTTCAGAGCCTATCCTCGGATCCGACTCGGCCTCATACACAAGCTCGAGGCCTTCCACTAGCTTGTGGCTAAAACCTTAACCCATCACGCACTATGCAAGCTCCCCAGACCTTGTTTGCAGATATAAACAGCACATTAAATAAGAGTCATTTAATACCCAATAGAGCAATCAAGGTGGTCAGAAAACAATAATATCCAATAGTATCAACTCGGCCCTTCCAGGAGCAAAGGACTGGGGGGAGGAAGGTGGGATGTAAGAATGAAAGCGAGATGGAACACACACACATGGAACATTATGGTGAGTACATAACTTCTTTATGTGATGTTGTCCTATCTCACCCTTCATCCTAAGCAGGGTGGGACAGCACCACTAGCAACATCCTTCTTGGGTGGCTCAAGGGCGAATATTCTTCAGAACTGTGGAACCAAAGGAGGCCCTGTTCCTGGAGGCCAAATCGACTTTGTAATGAGTGATAAAGGTAAGTGGTCTTGCTGCAGCACAAATAGTATCAATAGGCAGCCTAGCCCAAAAGGCGGAAGAGGTTGCAATGGCTCTTGTAGAATGACCTTTTAATTTTGTGGGAAAGATCTGTGTTTTGAGATTTATAAACGAAGGTTATACAATCTGAGAACCATTTTGAAAGTGCCACTTTAGAAACTGGAGCAACTTTCTTTGAATCTGAAAAGGATACGAATAGTTGGTCAGATTTTCTGAAGTCTTTCATCCTATGTAAGTAGAAGCGTAACTGTCTATGTACATCTAGTTGGTGCAACATGTATTCTGCCTTATTGTTATAGTCAGGGAAAAACACTGGCAGCTCTATGGATAGGTTTAAACTGAAGTCTGAACATACTTTGGTTAGATAGGCGGGGTTTGTTCGTAAGGATACTCTGTCTTTGTTGAAAAACATGTAGGGGGGGCTTTATTGACAAGGCCTGTAGCTCTGACACCCTTCTAGCAGAAGTAATAGCTATCAATAGAATAGTTTTTCCAAGATAAAAATTTGAGATCGCTGGATGATGCTGGCTCAAACAGGGGAAATACTAAATGGGATAAGACAAAATTCAAGCCCCATGATGCTGGAGGGTCTCTAATAGGTGGTCGTAATAGAAAGGTACCTTTAAGAAAGGCTTTGCATAGTCTGTGGGACATAATATTGATGCCTGAGTCACCTAAAATGGAAATTTGATATCGCTGCTAACTGAACTCAAATAGTAGCTGCGGCTGCGCCTTCATTGAATAGTTTTGCCAAGAATTCTAGAATCGGATCTACTGGGGAAGAAAAAGGATCAATGTGATTATTTGAAGCTCATGATGAAAATCTTTTCCATTTGCTTAAATACATCTTCCTCGTTGAAGCCTTATGAGAAGAAATAAGGATTTGTTTTACTGAAAAAGAAAGGTTAGGGAGCCGGACTATGGTTGGAATTGGAGCAGCCAAGCTGTCAACTTGAGGGTTTGAAGACCGGGATGGAGCATTCCTGATGCATGAGTCAGAAAGTCCGGAACTGGGTCCAGAACCCAAGGCTTCTCCTGGAGATGAGGCCACAGGAAGGGGAACCAGATTTGACTAGGCCAGAATGGGGAGATGAGTATCAAGTCCCTTCCCAAGTAACTGGCTTTCAGAAGAACTTTGGGTATCAACGGAAAGAGAAGAAAGGCATAGAGGAGACCAGACGGCCAATCGTGTGCATCCCTTGGTGACTCCCCCAGAGGGGGGATTCAAGGCAAAATAGCTCCTGCACTTGGCATTCATGGATGGGGCAAAAAGGTTGCAGCAAGGCTGGCCCCATTTGTGGAAAATCTTTTCCGCCACTTGCTGTTTTAGGGACCATTCATGAGGCACCAGAATCGCTCTGCTGAGTCTGTCTGCAATCAGAATGGATTTCCCTGGGATGTGCATTGCTATCAGAAAGTGTTGGGAGGAAGCTGCCTAGTGCCATACTCTCAGGGCCTCTTGACAAAGGGTGTAAGATCTGGTTCCTCCTTGTTTATGTACTATACAACTGACATGTCTGTTTATACTGCAATAGTTCCTAGCGGAAGTGAGTCCTGGAATGGCTGCAATGTTAAAAGCACAGCTCTTATTTCTAGGACATTGGATCTGCAAATGAGCCTCATGATCCTGCCAAGTGCCTTGGATTTCCTTCCCAAATAGTGACCCCCACCCTATCTGGGAGGCGTCCGTGGTCTCTGTGGTTAATGGTTGGGGAAGTACAAAAGGACGACCTAATGTCACATAAGTGGAGTCTAGCCACCAGCGAAGATCTGTTTTGCAAGAGTCTGTTAGCAAGATCTTGTGGGACATGGGCAGTTCTTGCGTCTACCACTGAGTGGTAAGTAGCCACTGGAGAATTCTCATGTGCAGAAGTGCTAAGGGGATCAAGGTCATCGCTGCTGCCATGGTCCCCCAAGACTCTTAGAACAGTCTTTACTTGCACTCTTTCTTGGGAAGGAGATTCAAGACCTGATGTTGAAGAACACTTACCCTTTCTGGAGCAAGTTTGGCCATCATTTTTGTTGCATCTAGTTCTGCTCCTATAAAAATGATATGCTGAGATGGCAGCAGGACAGATTTTTCATTGTTTACCATGATCCCTAATTGACAGCAGAGATGCAAAGTTGTGTGTCTTGCTTTTGTTAGTAGATGCTTGGTGGTGGCAGTTAGGAGCCAGTCATCTAGGTATGGAAACACTTGGAATCCTAGGCGTCTCAAGTGAGCTGCGATTACTGCCATACAATTGAACATTCTGGGGGCTGTAAGTAAGGCCAAAGGGCAGAGCCAGAAACTGGTAAGGGCTGGCTCCCAGCCGAAAACACAGGTATCTCCTGGATTGTGGGTCCGAGTTCTAGCAAGCACATCCAGCTACCTTGTCCCAGAAAAGTACAGTTTTGTACCTACCATAAATGTAGATGTCCAATAGGTATGCATCTGCAGTCATCACATATGGGTTGTCCTGCCTCAGGCAGCCCTTCGGTCGGCCGGATTCCAAAGTCTGGGTCCGGCGTCGGCTGAAGTCGCCTCTGCCCCGACGTCAGCGCGCCTGGAGTATAAAAGCGTCAGCCGACGCCATCTTCCTCAGTTTTTCTTGCCCCAGATGTCAGGTGCCCTCTAAGGAAGGCTAAATTTGGAGAAATGCAATAAATTCCAAACATGTACAAAAAATATATACATATATAAAAACAAATAAACCATAATAGATAACCCCAGCTAGCTATGAGAGGGGAATGTACCCAAGAAATACCACAGAGGGGAAGGAGGGAGGGTAAACCTGACTGCAGATGCATACCTATCGGACATCTACATTTATGGTAGGTACAAAACTGTACTATATCCTTCAAGGATGCATCTGCAGTCATCACATATGGGTAGAATATTATAGCCAATCTAGGGGTGGAGGATCTATGTAAAGGATGGTGTAGCTAAAATGCACTGCAGGACTGCCGTAGCAAAGCCTGCTCTGGATCTGGAATATAAAGGTAAGTTGTAATGCTTGGAAAATGTATGCACGGAGCTCCATGTAGCAGCTTCTAAAATGTCCTTGGTAGCCACCCCTCTTAAGAAGGCTGCGGAGGTGGCTGTGGCTCTGGTCGAATGAGGTCTAATGTTAGCTGGTACAGTTTTTCCATGAAAGGAGTAACAGAAACAAATGCAATTCCCTATCCATTTTGAAATTGTCTGTTTTGAAATTGCTTTTCCTTGTGCACCAGCAGCATATGCTACAAACAACTGGCCAGTTTTTCTGTAATTTTTAGTTCTGTCCAAGTAGTAGCGCAACTGTCTGTGTATGTCCAGGGTGTGCAGAAGCTTTTCCCCTTTGTTTTGTGGATTTGGAAAGAAGGTAGGCAGGTGAATAGCTTGGTTTAATGAGACCCTAGATACCACCTTTGGCATAAATGAAGGATTGGTTCTCAATGAGACTCTGTCTTGATGAAAAATAAGAAATGGCTGTACTGCCATGAGGGCCTGTAACTCAGATACTCTTCTTGCTGAGGTTATGGCCAGAAGGAAGGCAGTCTTCCAAGAGAGGAACTGTAGTTCTGCAGATGCTGCTGGTTCAAAGGGAGGCAGTGTTAGTTTTTCCAACACGAAGTTAAGGTCCCAAGTAGGCACTGGTGGTTTCCTTGGAGGATTGATGTTTTTAATTCCTCTTAGAAACTGTCTTAGCAGAGGATGAGAGAAGACAGGTGGATCAGTATTGTACTCTGCTGAAATTGCTGAAGCATTAATTTTAATGGAAGAGTAAGACAGGCCATTGTGGAGCATTTCTGCCAAATATTCCAGGATATGTGCCATGTTCATAACTGTTGCATCTAGGCCCTTTGTGCTGCTCCAGGTGTGAAATCTTTTCCATTTTGCCGAGTATGCTTTCCTTGTGGAAAGCCAGCGAGCTTCCATGATGATATCCTTCATTCTCTTGGATAGCTTATCCTGGTGATGAGTCAAGGTATTTTCCAGGCAGCTAGTTGTAATGTTTTCAGGTTGGAATGCAGAGTTTGGTAATTGTGCTGCGTCAGGAGAAGCGGTCATTGTGGCAGAAGCCATGGTTTTGTCCGTGACATGCTCTTTAGCAATGGGTACCAGTGTTGTCTTGGCCAGTCCGGAGCTATCAGAATCACTCTTGGCTGCTCTGCCCTGATCTTCAGTAAGACCTTGGTCATTAATGGAAGAGGTGGGAATGCATACACTGTTAGAGTTCTCCAGCTGAAAGAGAGAGCGCCCACTTTCCATGCTTGTGGGTGGTATGTCCTTGAGCAGAATTTCTCCAGCTGATGATTGTGTGGGGAGGCAAATAGGTCTATGTCCGGTCTCCCCCATGATTGTGCTATCTGATGGAAGATGTCTGGGTGCAGCATCCATTCGTGTGCATCCATGGTGTTCCTGTTAAGCTGTCCGCCAGTATATTGTCCTTTCCTGGTACAAACTGGGATTGCAGCTGTATATTGAGAGTCAAGGAAAGTTCCCATAGATTCATTGCCAGTCTGCAAAGAGGGTAGGAATGGGTGCCCCCTTGCTTGTTTATGTACCACATAACTGTAGTGTTGTCTGTCCTTATTAGCAGGTGGCCCTGATATAGAAATAACTTGAAGGCCTCGATTGCATGTATCACTGCCAGCATTTCCTTTTGGTTTATGTGCATGCGTAGCTCTTTTTGTGACCATAGATCTTGAATGCATCTTCCTTCCATGTGCGCTCCCCATCCGTGGTCTGAAGCGTCCATTGTAATGGTTTGGCTGGCTATTGGTTTGCTGAAGGGCAAACCCCCGTTTGACTGGCTTGCTTGAGCCCACCACAGAAATTCCCTTTGAAGGCATGGGATGAGTGGTATCAAAGTTTCCAAGCTGTGACTGTGCTGAGTCCATAAACTCCTTAGGTATCATTGGAGTTTCCTCATATGTAGCCTTGCTTGGGGAATCAGAAGAATGCAAGAAGCCATGTAACCCAGGGCCTGCAGGATTTTCCTTGCAGTCAGCTGAGTTTGTCTTGACAGGTTTTTGAAGTAATCCGGTAGTTGGTTTTGTTTTTCTTCTGTGAGGAAAGCCATTTGGGTGGTTGTGTCTAGATCCGCACCCAGAAAAGTTATTCTTTGGGATGGTACAAGTCTTGACTTGTGCATGTTGACTGTATATCCCAAGGCCTGAAGAAGATAGATAGCATAATTCAAGTGTTTTACCAAAATTTGTTGACTGTCTGCTTGTATAAGGCAGTCGTCCAGACACGGGTATATTTGCATCCCCTGAAGTCTGCAGCGTGCAATTACTGATGCCAGGCATTTCGTGAATACTCTGGGCGCAGTAGATAAGCCAAAGGGCAATGCTGAGAATTGATAATGCTCTGAACCTGCAAGAAATCTGAGGTGTCTTCTGCAGCTTTGTCTGATAGGGACATGCAGGTATGCCTCCTTGAGGTCCAGAGTTACCAGCCAAGACCCCTTGCCCAGCATGGGAAGGAGTTGCTGCAGAGTCAGCATTTTGAATTTTGGCACAATGAGGTAAGTATTTAGTGTGGACAAGTCGAGAATAGGCCTCCATTGCTTTTCTTTTCTTGGGACAAGGAAGAGTCTGGAATAAAATCCTTGGCCTTGTTCTGCGAGAGGAACCTTTTCTATTGCTTTCATTTTCATTAAGTTGGAGATTTGTTTCAAAGCCTCTGCCCTTTGATTTGGTGGCAGGTCTGGCATGCCTTTTCTTTTCGGTAATGTGTGGAAATGGAAACTGTATCCTTTGTCTATTATTTGTAGTGTCCATTTGTCCCTTGTAGTAATGTGCCAATTTTCTGAAAATAAGGAAAGCTTTCTGCCCAAAGGTGCTTCCAATTGAGCCCTGGTTGGCGGAGTCAAGGTAAAGTCTTTGAGTCTGTCCTTGTGCAGCAGTTGTAGGCCCTGCACTACCTCTCTGGTTGGGAGGCTGCCATTGATGTCCTCTGTAGGAGCCTCTAGCTTGCCTTCTACCTCTGGCACGCCTGCTCTTGCCTCTCTGAAATCTGTCTGTGTTTGGAAAGGACCAGTTCTTGGAAGGCCAATTTCTGCTGAATCTTGGTGGTTGGACTTGCATAAAATCTTTGACTGTTTGTACAGATTTTGCCTTTTCTTCAAATTTCTTTAAGACCTCCTGAGCAGTGGAGCCAAATAACTTTTGCTTTTCCAGTGGAGCATCCAGAAGCTTTGCTTTAACATGGTCTGGCAGAGATTATTCCTTCAGCCAAGCATGCCTACGTATGACTGCACCTGTCATTGCTGACCTACATGAAGCTTCCAATGCATCATAACCACACTGCAAGAAATGGTTGCTAACCTGTTGAGAGTTATGCACCAGATCCTGAAGTGATTTGCGATCTAGGGGTTCAGGTGAAGACAGCTTTTTATGCAATTCATCTAACAAATATTCTTGGTACTGTATCATATGAAATTGGCAGTTTTAAGCCCTCATAGAAAGGGTAGCAGAAGTATACACTTTTTTACCCCATCGCTCTAAAGCCCTGGACTCCCTTTCAGAGGGGAGTGGATTTTTTGTAGTGACAGCTGCAACCCCTTTAGGGCCCTGGGAAATAGTTTCTGGATCAGCAGAGTGGGCCTTGTAAAGGAAAAGATGTGATTCCGGGACCCTGTAGTACCTATCGGGTTTGGCAGGAGCCGGAGGGAGAGTGTCAGGGGTTGTGCTAGATTCAGAGTACACATCATCAATGACATTCAAAACGGTGAAAAGCCAAAGGTCTATGCTGAGGCAAATGCAAGAAGGTCCTTAATCTCTTCCTGGAATCAGAGAATTCCTGGCCCTGCCATTGGAAATGCTCCCTCATAGTGTGCAGAGTATCTCCAAAAGACAGTTCTTCAGGAGGGGAGGCCGAAGGGATAGATTCCTCTGCATCTGAATCCTCGTAGGCCGAAAAAACCTCCTCCTGGTAGTCAGAGAGGGCAGAGCCATCAGAGGCCTCATCTGAGGAGAGGGGATCAGAGGGCTCAACCCTGGGCCTTTTTTCTGTAGGAGGTTGAGAGCCCCTGTCCGGATGAAGCTGAGAGCCCCTAATTAATGAAATAAGGTCCTCTCTGCTAGACTAAGGATCTGAGAACCTGTAGTGGGTCCCTGTGGGATAACCCTGGGAGGCATAGATTTTGAGTGTTTAGCAGCTTTAGCCCTAGAGAATGCCTTAATAGACATGGATGCAGGAGGCCTGGCTACACCACGTGCTGGTGTAGTTTTGTCTAAGGGAATGGTGTCGGAAGGTTCCTGGACACCAGATTCCAAAGGAGATTCAACAACCGAGACAGTAGTGGCCTCCGGGGCCGAGGTTGTCGGTTGTACGGTTTCGGTGGACGGTAGTACCAAGGACTCGGTTTCAGCCGAAACCGAGACACTCGCGGTAGGCCTGGCCGTGGTTTCAGCCGAAACCGCGGACAAAGTGTCGGTCCTTGTCCTTCCGTTTCTTTATTAAATGTGAAGCCGGAGTCTCCGACGGCATTTTGTAAGCAAAACTAGCCCCAAAAAATTCCTCTGCAAACTCCGACCGACGTCTTAGAGTGCGTCGGTTGAAGGAAGCACAGGCGGAACAGGCCGAGACGTCGTGGTCTGGGCCTAGGCAAGGTAGGCAGTAAGAGTGGAAATCCTTATGAGGTATTTGTTTCCCACAAGTTAAGCAATTATTAATTTTATCTGACATCGGCTGAGGCAAGAAAGAGTCCCCAACGGGGTACTTAGCTTTTGAAGTCTTCGGTTTAGCTGAATTACAGGAGCTGGCTGACCGGCACTTGCGAACTGCTTCTGCTTCGGGCACCACGCGGCTAGAAAGACTGAGGAAGATGGCATCGGCTGACGCTTTTATACCCCAGGCGCTCTAACGTTGGGGCAGAGGTGACTTCAGCCGACGCCGGACCCAGACTTTGGAATCTGGCCGACCGAAGGGCTGCCTGAGGCAGGACAACCCATATGTGATGACTGCAGATGCATCCTTGAAGGACATCAGGAGTATCGACTGCAGTGTCACCCTCCGGAACTTTGATTTTTTTTACAGATTTGTTTAGAAGGCGGAGATCCAGAATTGGTCTCCAGTCCCCAGTTTTCTTTGGAACTAAAAAGAACCTTGAGTAAGTTCTGAATCCTATTTGATCTTTGGGGACTGTTTGGATGACTCTTTTGTCTAGCAACTTTTGAATTTCTAGGGTTGCCTGTTCCCTTTGACTGGGTGGAATGAGCAGAATCTTTTTTGTTTGGGAGGGGAAAGGAAAAGTGTATGGCGTAACCTCTGGATATCCTGCTTTGTACACACTTGTCTTTTGTTACTGTCAGCCAGGCTTTTGGGTACAAAGATAAGTGGCCCACGACTGCCTCCAGAGAGGGACAGGTGGGCCTCCCTTCTGGAGCACTGAAAGGGCTTACCAAAGGAGGATTCTTGGTCATCCTGATTCTACAAACCCCCTCTGTTGCATGGTCAGCATCTTCTATTACCACTTCCCTCTCTGTCCCTGGGGAAGAATCACTATGTGTGTCCTGGAAAGCTGTCTGGGATTTTTGAAACCACATTTTCTCATTACCTTTCTGACCTTTGGGGTAAGGTCTGGTAAGTAGGGAGAAACTGACTCCTACGGCACAGAGTTCTCCCTTCTTGTTCACAGCTGGTTAGTGCATCCTTGACTTTAAGCCCGAACAAGGACAAGTCATCAAACGGGGCATTTGCAAAGAAAGATTTAAAGGGCTCCGCAAAGTCACACAAGCGCATCCAGGAATGTCTCCTTAGGAAAATCCTTGAACCCGCTACTCTGCTCGCTCCATCTCTGCATAAGAAATGAGTCTCATAGAGGAGTTGACCATTGAATTTAAGGTAGAGAGTTGAGAGGAAAATTTCTCTGACACTCCTTCAGCTACTGAACCTTGGAGGGAATCTCCTAGTTCTTTCAGGAGATCTCTCTGTAATCTGGTAAAATGAGTCAGGTAATTCAGCGACCAAAGAACAAATGTTGCTGAACAAAAAATGCACTTTCCATATCTGTCCATCATGCAAGACTTCTTGTTTGGTGGATGGACAGAAGACCTCTCTGGGAGTTCCTTCTTGGTGGCTGCCACCACCACCATAGCATCTACTGGGACTCCCTTAAAAGATTTTTACCGGAAAGTGATGTAATGAATTTATTTGGCCTCCGAGAAACTGGTTCCACAGAATCTGGACACTCCCACACCTTTCGAGAAACTAAATCCATAAGTTTGTCGAAAGGCAGAGATACCCAAGTGGAGGAAGGGTGAGATCCAAAGGCCTTCAGGTAGACAGACTCCTCCGCTGAAGGGTTGGTGGACTTCCAGACGCCTCTCTTTTAAAGTATTTCCAAGATGTCTCCAAAGGAGACCTCATCAGGAGGTGACCGTGGGGACCCTTCGGCTTCGAGGTCCGTATCCAAAGTGACGGAACTCCACTGGGGAGTCCAAATGCTTCCTCTTGCATAAACTCTTCCGAGGGACCTCTTTGGAGGGGTATTCTGGACAGGTTTCAGAAGAGAGGGGGGCACCAAGTGGGGCATTTGGAGGCCTAGGATGTTCGCATCCCTGTGGATGCAAGTATATAGAGACAGACACAGGTGCCTTTGGGGGAAGAATGTCCAGACCTGAGAGTGGAGCTGTCTGTGGAGGCAACACTCTACTCATCACCTCGAAAGCCCCCCTCCCTCGATCCAAATAAACTCCCAGCTCCGAAGAACCAGCGGGAAGCTGAGGTAGGAGCCAAGCTTACCTGAGCCGACGTCCAGAGAGGCAAGTTCAGATCTAATGACTGTCCAACCAGACTTCCATTCCAGGACCCGAATGAAGAGTTCCAATGGAACAGAGTGCGTTGGAGCAATGTTTGGATCCAAATATCCTGTCATAGGTCTCGGTTCCAATGGTTCCATCAAGATCAGCTCTGGACATTCCTGCTCCAAGGTCGGATCGGAGGAGTCTATGCGGAAGGGGAGAATTTTGTCGGATCCAAAGGTCTCTACGTTGGATCCAATAACAGTTTGGCGAGCGCCAGTATCCTTAACAGCCTCTGCACCACACAATCCACATTGCCATCAGACAATCTCCAGGAAGATTGAGTCGAAGGGACAGGAGATTTGGATGGCTGGAGCAATGGTGACCCAAGAGTGGGAGATACCGGTTCCAATTCGGGGAACAGCTATGCAATTGAAACTCCACCGGCACCAAAACTGATGTAGCAGAGGTAGTAGGGCCTCTCGGATCAGACAGCCTTCAGATTCAGAGATGAGACTTTGGGTACCTTTTTGGACAGCTCCGATAGAGCACTTGAAGATGAAGACCTCTTCCCCGACTTATTTGACTTTGAGGAAGAAGATTGGCCAGACTTAGAAGAACCCAGACCTCCTTTGATTGCCTCAGAGAAGAGGGTTTTCAAAAGGCCTCTTAGAATCAGCTTATTTTTTCTTTCCAACAAAACTCTGTGAATAATAGAATGACAGATGGCACAGGACTCTGAGATGGACAGTTCCTAGACAGTACACACAAATGGTATACCCATCAGTAAGGGACACTTTCTGTACACATTCCTCGCATTTTGTAAACCCATAGGGTTTAGAATCCTTGGAAGACATTGTAAGCACTAATCAGAACAATAAAGGAATCAAATCAGACTATGTGTGTGTGTGTGTGTGTGTGTGTGTGTGTGTGTGTGTGTGTGTGTGTATATATATATATATATATATATATATATATATATATATATATATATATATATATATACACACACACACACACACACACACACATATATATTTTTATAATTCTTGAAATCCGACGCCATTTTCTTCAGTTTTTCTTGCCCCAGATGTCAGGTGCCCCCAAGTAGGTAGGCAATACATATTGCTAATAAAAAATATACATATAAAATAAAAACAATACCTTCAGTTACCAGCAAATACACCACAAAGGTTGTATAGGATAGAAAGGTATAGATAAGTCCAGCTAGTTCAGAGGGGATGGAGGGAGGGTAACCTGGACTGCAGCAGTGTGAACACTCGAACATCTACATTTATGGTAGGTACAAAACTGTACTATGTTCATTGTGTTACACTGCTGCAGTCATTACACTTGGGTAGAATCCCAAAGCTAAGGTTGGGTGGCTGGTCAATAAATAGTTAGGATTGTCTATGAGGCCCTGCAGAACTGCAGTGGCAAATCCTGCTCTGGATTTAGAGTAAAGAGGCAGGTGGTAATGCTTGGTAAAGGTGTGCACTGAACTCCAAGTTGCAGCCTCCAAAATTTCCTTGGTAGGTACTCCTCTGAGAAAGGCTGTTGAAGTGGCTCTTGCCCTGGTGGAATGTGGCCTAATGTTATTTGGGACTGATTTTCCATGCTGTGTGTAGCAGTAACGAATACAGTGTCCTGTCCATTTGGATATAGTCTGCTTTGAGATAGCCTTGCCCTGTGATCCTGCAGCATATGCTACAAATAATTTCTCAGTTTTCCTGAAAGCTTTTGTTTTGTCCAAGCAGAAGCATAGCTGCCTGTGTATGTCCAAAGAATGCAGAAGTTTCCCCCCTTTATTCTGAGGGTTTGGATAAAAAGTTGGCAAATGGATGGTTTGGTTAAGAGCCACACTAGATACCACTTTTGGCATAAAGGTAGGGTTTGTCCTTAAAGAAACCCTGTCCTGATGAAAAATTATAAAAGGTTCCACTGCCATTAATGCCTGTAGCTCGGACTCTTTGTGCTGAAGTTACTGCCAGGAGCAGAGCTGTTTTCCATGATAAAAATTTTAGATCGGCTGTATTGGCTGGCTCAAAAGGTGGTAGGGTCAGTTTTTCCAAAACGAAATTGAGGTCCCAAGTTGGTGTTGGTGCTCTCCGGGGCGGTCTTATCTTTTTAGCCCCTCTGAGGTACTGCTTTGGCAAGGGATGAGAGAATAAAGGAGGATCCATGTTGTAATGTGCTGAAATGGCAGAGGCGTGGATCTTAATTGATGAGAAGGATAGGCCTCTGTCCAGCATCTCAGTTAAGTATTGTAAAATCTGAGGAATGTTTGGAACAAGAGGGTCAAGGCTTTGAGCCTGAAAATCTCTTCCATTTTTCTGAGTAAGCTTTCCTGGTGCTAGGCCTCCTGGCCTCCAAAATGACATCCATAACAGCTTTAGAGAGAGGTGTTGCCTGTTTGACAAATGAATCTGCCATGCAGCCGGGTTTAGGGTTTTGAGCTGACCGTGCAGGATCTGATTGTTTTGTCGAGTCAGAAGGTGTGGAATTTGAGGCAAAATCCATGGTGGGCCTTGAGCTAAGTTCCTTAAATAGGGTACCAGTGCTGGCGTGGCCAGTCTGGAGCAATCAGGATCATCTGTGGTTTTTCTTGTCTGGCTTTTAGGAGTACCTTTGAAAGGAGAGGCAGTGGCGGGAAGGCATAAACTAAAACAGCATCCACTTTCCATGCTTGTTTGTGAAAAGTCCTTGTGCAGAATTTTTGGAGTTGGCAATTCAGTGGGGAGGCAAAACGATCTATGTCTGGGCATCCCCATTTTTGCGTTACCATGCTGAAGATTTGTGGATTCAATTTCCATTCGGGAGGGTCCTTGATATTTCTTCTTAGATCGTCTGCCAGAGTATTTTTCTTTCCTGGCAGGAATTGTGCTTGTAGGTGAACTTGATACGTTAGAGCTGTGTTCCACAAGGTCATGGCTTGCCTGCATAGGGAATAAGAATGAGTGCCCCCTTGCTTGTTTATGTACCACATTACTGTGGTGTTGTCTGTCTTTAGTAATAATTGTCCTGGATGCAGAAGGTCCATGAAAGCTGTTAGGGCATTTTGAACAGCCAACATCTCTTTTTGATTGATGTGAAGATGCATCTGGTCTGTGGTCCATTTGCCCTGAATGCATTTTCCTGCCATGTGTGCTCCCCAGGCGTAATCCGAAGCATCTGTTAGAGTTTGCCTGGCTGTGGGTAGGGTAAAAGGCTGACCTTTGTTTAGGTGACATGCCTGTGCCCACCATCGAAACTCCTGTTGTAGGCAGGGAATCATTGGAATTACTGCTTCTAAACTGTGAGAGTGTTGAGTCCAAACAATTTTTAGGTACCATTGTAATTTCCTCATATGCAGTCTGGCATATGGTATTAGTAGTATGCAGGATGCCATGAATCCCAGGGCCTGCAGAATTTTTCTTGCAGGGAGATGGGACTTTTTTGCCAGTAATTGAAAATATTGAGTTAGTTGAACTTGTTTGTCTGGTGTGAGGTAAGCCATCTGGGCCGTTGTATTTAAGCTGACACCCAGGAATATAATCTGTTGTGAGGGCACTAGTTTTGACTTCTTTTTGTTTACTGTGTACCCTACAGAAATTAGCAACCTTTTTACAAACGCCAGATGCTGTAGAAGAATGTCCTTTGTCTCTGCTTGAATGAGGCAGTCGTCCAGGTATGGATATATTTGAATTCCTTTTTGTCCGCAAAATGCAATTACTGGTGCCAGGCACTTTGTGAAGACCCTGGGTGCAGTAGATAAGCCAAAGGGCAGTGCAGAGAATTGGTAGTGCATTGTATCAGCTTTGAATCTGAGGTATCTTCTGCAATTTTGTCTGATAGGGACATGCAGGTATGCCTATTTGAGGTCCAGAGTAACAAGCCAAGCCTTCTTGCCCAGAATGGGTAGAAGCTGCTGTAATGTCAACATTTTGAATTTCGGAATATCCAGGTAAGTATTCAAAATTGAAAGGTCTAGTATGGGCCTCCAGGCCTTGTCCTTTCTGGGGACGTGGAAGAGTCTTGAGAAAAATCCTTGTCATTGTTCCTGTTGTGGTACTTTTTGAATAGCTCTCATGTCCACGAGGGCTGAAATTCGTTTTTGTGCCTCTGCCCATTGATTTTGTGGCAGGTCTGGCATTCCTTTTAGCCTTGGTAAAGTATGAAAGTGGAACCTGTAACCTTGAGACACAATATTCAGAACCCATTTATCTTGGGTGATTGTTTGCCAGTTTTCAGAAAAAAGTGATAGTTTTCCCCCTAAGGGGGCTTCCAAAAGGGAAGTGCTTGGCGTACGAAGGGGAAAGTCATTGTGACCATTTCCTGTAAGGTTGAGACTTGTCCTCACCTCCTTTTGGGGTTGAGGTGCCCCACTGTCGTCATCTGTTTGAGCCTTGGGGTTGAGATCTGCCTCTTTGGCGTCTGTATCTGCCTCTCTGTGGCCTGTCTGACACTGGAAAGGACCAATTCTTTGTTGGCCAATTTCTGCTAAATCGAGGTGGCTGTACCTGTAAGAAATCCTTGACTTGTTTGTATAGATTTAGCTTTATCCTCCATTTTCTTTAACACCTCTTCTGCCTTAACACCAAACAAGGTATCATGCTGTAAAAGAGCATCCAATAATTCTGCCTCTGTTCTTTTAACCAAGCATGTCTTCGAAATCACAGAACCTGTAACTGCGGCTCTACAAGAGGCCTCTAAAGAATCAAAACCACATTGCAGAGTATGTTTTCCCACCTGTTCAACTGCATGCAATAAATCCTGCATTTCTTTACAATCAGGAGCTTCTGAGCTTGCAAGCATTTTCTGTTTTAACTGAGCCATTAAATATTGTTGGTACTTAAGCATGTGAAACTGGCAATTTAAAGCTCTTACTGCTGAAGTTGCAGAAGTGTATACTTTCTTCCCCCATCTATCCAAAGCTCTGGAATCTCTGTCAGAGGGTACTGGATTTTTTGCAATGGAAGCCTTAATCCCTTTTGGGCCCTGGGAAATAGTTTCTGGATCAGCAGAAGGGTTTTTGTAAAGAAGCTTGTGAGAGTCAGGGACTCTATAATACCTATCTGGCTTGGCTGGAGCAGAGGGCAAAGAATCAGGAGATAAGCTGGATTCAGAGAACACATCATCCACAATATCTAGCACAGGTGGAATAGCCAGAGGTCTGTGCTGTGGCAATAAAAGGAAATCCCTGAGCCTTTTCTTGGATTATGAGTAATCCTGACTTTCCCAATGGAAATGCTCCCTCATGGAATGTAACGTTTCCCCAAAAGAATAATCCTCAGGAGGAGAGGCTGAAGGGATAGATTCTTCAGCATCAGAGTCCTCATAGGGGGGTAGAGAGTATCCCTGGTCTGAAGAGGAATCAGAGGAAATGGAAACCTGATCAGAGGAATCATTGTCTGTATCCTGCCTAGGCCTTTTCTCAGGAGGGGGATGGGAACCCCTGATTAGAGTAGAGTAATGAGGTCTTCGGCCATTTTAAGCATCTGTTTCTTAGGCATGGAGGACTGTCCAAGAGAATGCTGTACTTGTTTCTTTGTCTTTAATGGTACTTTTGTCTTGGCTGTTGTTGTAATGGCAAGTTGTGAAGGTCTGAAAACACCCTCAGAAGCCGATGCCTGCTCAGTGGCTCCGGACCCATCTGAGGGATTAGTTTCCGTAGGCCCAATACCTAGAGTTTCCAAAGGCCTAGTTGTCTCCACGTGGGAGTCGGAAGCGGCCTGTGGCTCTGAGGCAGCGGGTGTCAGGGGCTGTGAGAGCGCCTCACTGAGAACCGGCGACTGGCCTAGAAGAGTTTCGTCGTCGGTTTTGGACCTTGGATGCCTGTCTTTATCCTTGTCTTTGCGTTTTTTCGGTATTGAGGTCGGTTGTTCCGACGGCATAGTATAACTGAACCTTCGGCCAAAGTAGTGCAAAGCAAAATCAAAACGTCTTTTTATAGTGCGTTTGTTAAATGTAGCACAAAACCGACAACTAGTGACATCGTGATCAGGGCCTAGGCATGGAATACAGTAAGAGTGGAAGTCCTTATGAGGTATTTGCTTCCCACAAGAAATACAATTATTAACTTTTTCTGACATCGGTCTGTGGCAAGAAAAAAGTTTCCCCAATGGGGTACTTAGCTTTGCTGAAGACTTCGGATCTGAAATTAGACTTCGAAAATCTCAGGAGTCAGATGACCGGCACTTGCGAACTGCTTCTGGCACCTTGCGGCAAAAAAGACTGAAGAAAATGGCATCGGATGCATCCTATATAACCCTGGCACACTGACATCAGGGAAGAAGTGACAGCAACCGACGCCGGACCAAGACTTTGGAACTCTGGCCGACTGCGGGACCGCCTGACGACAGGATAACCCAAGTGTAATGACTGCAGCAGTGTAACACGATGAACAACAATAAAAGAATCAGACTGTATGTGCGTGTGTGTGTGTGTGTGTGTGTGTATATATATATATATATATATATATATATATATATACACACACACACACACACATGTATATTTTTATAATTCTTGAAACAATAGCAATAACAAAAAACTTTAACCTAAAATCTGCAATAAAAAGGTGAAGGGATGGCAGAGCCCTCTAACTTAAATGGGCTATGCCCTTCTTCTTTCGGCTTTTCCCGGTTGGGGGTCGCCACAGCAGATCACCTGTCCGTGCATGACTGGCAATGGAGTTTTACGGTGTCGAGTTGCCAGCCCGGCACCCAACCTTCCACAGAAGGCACACACATGCCAAGGGCCAATTTAGAGTGTCCAATCCACCTACAGCATGTCTTTGGGATGTGGGAGGAAACCGGAGCACCCGGAGGAAACCCACGCGACCACAGGGAGGACATGCAGACCCCGCACAGAAGGCATCCCAGCAGAGAATCAAACCGGAGAACCTCTTGCTGTGAGGTGGCAACGCTAACTGCTGCACCACCATGGCCACCCCTAAATGGGCTATGCCCTGAGTAGTATAAAAAAAAAAAAAAAAAAGGGAAGGGGAAGCCCTCTAACTTAAACGGGCTAAGGCAATTCTCTAATTCAAATGAACTAACCTGAAAGACCAATAAAAGAAAAAAAGAAAGCCCTCTAACTAAAATGGGCTTTTGAAATTTAAATTTCAAACCAGGATAGGAGGAAAAAAACGCATATGGAGAAAATGACGGCCAACAGCAGTTTAATCACAGAAAAAAAGGAAACAAACCATTCTCTTAAACAACTATTAAGTAGACAAAATACCAATTAGAAATAAACAATTTCTGTCAAATATAGAAAAAAGTCTACTTAGCCAGAGCCAGTAAGAGCAGCACCCAATCTTGTTTAGTGGCAAACAAGATCTGGGGAGCTCTCCTAGTTCATGACGGGATAAGGGTCTTAGCCATGAGCTAGTGGAAGACCTCGAGCTTGTGTATGAGGTTGAGTTGGATCAGATAGGAACCCAACCTGCTAAGAATGAAGGCGAGATAGGAAAACATCACATCATCAGTTTGGGACAAGATTGTGATATAAACACTTGAGCAAGAGGGAGTGTATAAATATTTGAAAACTGATGAAGGATCAACAAAGCATGAACAAGTTTAATAAAACTTAGTAAGGAATATTTTAGAAGACTTAAATTAATACTGAAAACAGCATTCACACCTAGGAACAAAGTTCAAGCTATAAACCAATTTGCTCTTCGTGTCCTAAATTATAGTTTTGGAGTGACTGACTGACCTCAAAAGGTGTTGGATAGGTTAGACAGGAAAACAAGAAGGATGCTACCTGCTCATCAGATGATTTATAAAAATCAGTGCATACCAAGATTATATATTCCCCATTCTGAAGGAAGTATAGGCGTCCTCAAAATTGATTACATGTACAGATCTTCAGTCGTGGGACAGCATACATAGCTGCTGACCTCACAAGACCCAAATGTACTGACAGTTTTGAAACATGAGAAGAATTAGTCTAAGAAGCCATATCTGATGAGTTTATCAGAAGCATATTAGTGTCAAGTGGGAATGGAAATCAAACCAAAAGAAGATAGAAAAAAAAAATCAGGCAGCAACAGAATGTGGCAAAAAAACAAAAGAAAGAATATGAGGTGAATGACCAGATGAAAAGGCAATAAATGGAGAAAATGCATAAAGATAGCTGCAAGTATAGAAAACTCTTGGAACAGCCTCATGTTGACCAGGATCAAATTCAGGAATGGTTAAGGATAGGCGAATTTAAGCCAAAAGTTTATTATTGGTGGATCAAGATAGTTGACTACATGTAAGTTGGTTTACAAAGTCTATTGAACATGTGGGAGAAACAGACAAATGCAGGTTTTGTAAAACAGAATTGGAAACAGTCACACATCTTATTGCTGATGGTGATATACTAATGGCAGAAGGGCTGTATACTGAAAGGCATAATAATGTAGCAAGATCGTTGCACTGGGTATTGTGCAAACATAATACTGAGGTAGCTGAAAAACACTGGAAACATGAGCCACAAAGCAACATAGAAAATTATGAAGTTTATATCACATGGGATCATCCATTAACAAGAGTTCAAAAAACAGATGAGAGAAAACCAGACACAGTAGGCCATGAAAAGAGGACAAAAGCAGCATTGATCACTGAAATTGTTACACCCAGTGACTACAGTGTCTTACATACAGAGAGACACAAAGTCATAAAATACCAGGCAGAAACAAGGGCAATATGGAACAAGGATACCCAGACAGTTTCAGTAGTAGCAGGCGCAACGGCTCTTATAAAAAATAATTTACAAACGTACTTAGATATGTTACCAATACATGTAATTCCATACAAATCGCAGGAGGAGCCATTACTGGGCACATTGCAGGTGTTGCGAAGAGCACTTCTGGCTAACATCAAAGACTGAAATAATACTAATTTCATGAACTTTAATCATACGTTGACTTGGGAATGGGGTCCATTCCTGTCATGGTATTAGGAACTCAAAAGACTTGGAGAAATTAAAAAAGGGAGAATGCTACAGTACCATTGCTATTACTGCTTTTACCTCCTCTGGGATGACAACTTTTCTGGAAGTTATGATGGCTACTTTACTTCTGCTGGCTATATGAAAACCAAAGTTATGGGACCTCCACTACATTAGACAGAATGTGTCTTGGGGAGTCTGAAATGTAAGGCAAGTAACTGTGAAGTTGCTGTCCCTCCGTTGTCATATTCTTGAGGTGCAGTTCTGATTAAAAACAAGTTTAGAAAGCTGAACTTAATATCCTCAGTGAATCCCAAAAGATGAAAAAGGCATGACGGTGAAGGGTAATGCTGGTGTCTGCTGGTCTCACTGCAAAATCCGTAAAATAGTGAGGGCAAATACCCAGTAAGGTTTGCAATAGTTGTCATGGCTGCCATCTGAGACTGCAGCTTGTACTTGGGCCTTCATCAGGAGGACCTTCCAGTGATTATCCCATCTTGTTAACCCACTCTCAATGGAATTGTAACAAAAGGTAGTTTAATGCCCTCAAAGGCGAAATGAATTTAGCAGAATGCAACTTTTTTCTTGATTTTTAGTATTTCCGGGACTAAAGCACTCATCAAGGCATCATAAAGCTACAAGGGAGTTTAAAAAGGTATTAATTGATGTTCATATAATATTTATGTATATGATCTTATCATAAATGTCACATTTCTCTAAATGTATGTCAACAGCCAAGAGGCAGACACAGAACTGATAAGCTTCACATGAAAGTTGTCAGCTGGCTAAACATCTTACACACATACAGTCAGCAGCATTTTAAGTGACTGTTGTTGTTGTGTCTTTAGGCTTTTTCCCGGTTAGGGGTCACTACAGCGGAACTCCGGTCTGCTAATGATTGGCAGTAGATTTTTACGTGCCGAGTTGCTAGCTCTGATGCACAACCTTCAACGAAGGTACTCCCATTCACACATGTCTCCACACAGAAGACGCTCTAGCTGAGAATCAAATGGGACAATGCTACCATAGCACCACCACCGCAGTTACTGCTGAGATGTTTTAAGTTGTTTATAAAATATTGCAAATGTAATAGTTATTGTGTCTGCTGCTACTCATAAAATCCAGTTTAAGACCTAGAACCTTAAGAATTCTACCACTTCAAAAATAGTTTGCACTAAAAAGTTTACCATTTATACCTCTTTAGTAGCCCCTACAAGCAGATATATTAACATAATAAAATGTATAAGCCCACGACAAGCACAAGACAACCAGCAAAAAAATAGCCAGTCTAAAAAGTAAAGTTCACAGAAACAGCTGGTAGTCTATCCACGGAGAAATTTGAAACAAACTTAGTTCTATACTGAAAGACTCGCGTTCTTTTTAGCAAAATGTTTTTGAAATGCGTCTATTCAGACCAGTTCTCCTCGTATTGCACATCAAAAAGAGTCTCTTCAGACTTTCATAAGAATAAATCCCAAACTTACAATTATAGGTTTTTCAGACCATTAAAAAAAGAATCCATAAAATAAAACCAGGATAAGAACAGCAGACAATAGTTTAATCCATGGACAGGTAAGCGCTTTCGCAAACAGCTTTTTCAAACCATAATACACTCATTCAAACAAATTCCATTATATATACTAAGTAGTAATTAATTAAATAATTAGAACAATTATAAGCAATTTAAAAACAATTAAGATGTTTACCAATTTAAAAGTGATATACTTCATATATTAAAAAATGTGTATGTTTGCGCGCATTTAAGCACACATTTGAACAATCAAATTCTGCCCTTAGACAAGACACTGATTTCGTTCTAGCCTAGTCAGTTACAATATATTTACAGGCAGGTATATCTTTGCAATCACCAATCTAAGAGTGATATAAAGCATATAATAAAAATATATATACTAACGCGCATTTAATCATAAATTTAAACTGTCAGATTCTGCCCTTGGACCAGACACTAGTATAATTCTAACATAGTCTGTTACAAAATATTTACTGGCAAATATATCTCTGCATAAGGTAGAAAATGTGTATATTTACGCACATATGAACACCCATTTAGACAGTCAAATTCTGCCCTTAAAACAAACATTAATAAATGTGTATATCTACGCACATATAAAAACGCATTTAAATAGTCAGATTCTACCCTTGATAAAAAATGTGTATATCTATGCATAAACACATTTTAAACAATCAAATTCTGCTATTAAAACAGACACTAAAAAATGTGTGTATCTACGCACATTTAAACACGCATTTAAACAGTCAAATTCTGCCTTTAGAACCGGCATGAATAAATGTGTATGTTTAGGCACATTTAGACACTCATTTAAACATTGGGATTCTGCCTTTAATAAAAAATCTGTTAATCTACGCATATTTAAACACATATTTCGTAGCCATGCTCTGCCTTTAAACAGACTCTAATAAATGTAAATATCTACGCACGTTTAAAAACGCATTTAAACTATTAAATACTGTCCTTGGAACAGATATTAATACGGTTCTAACATAGTCTATTATAAGCAAAATTTATAAGTAAATGCATCTCTACATATAATAATAAATATATATACATATATATAAAAATTTATGTAAAAAATATATATGTGTATGTGACTACACATATTTGAATCCATATTTAGAGAGTCAGGTTCAATATTTAGAACAAACACTAATATAATAATTAATTTAGTTGCTAGTGTAGTTCTAACCAAGTCTGTTGTAGACCAATTATAAATGAATTTGTTTTTGTAATATATGATAACTATTGTATTAAAAATTTTTTATCAAATCTAAATTTTTATCATATTATATTTTTTTATGTAAAATGCATAGATTATAACTTATGCATAAATAACAATTTATACAGAATATTAATAATATTATAGTTATCTAAATTATCTAAATTAAATTCTATGTCTCCTGTTCTTTAATATAGGCTTTAATGGAACACGGTCATTCAAGCCTGGCGGCAAATGAGCCCTGGTTTTAATTATCCATTGTGTTTCAATGGACTCTGTATAATTTTTAATGTCTCCACCACGTGTATTAGGAATCATTACTTGTAGAACTGAGAATAAGAATTTATGTTCCTCATTGGTACTCATAACATGCTTTGATAGTGCATTCACCTCTGATTTTATGCAAATTTGATAAAGATGTTCCCTAATACGCTCCTTGAGCATCCTGTCCGTTTTGCCTATGTAATAGGACGAACAGCTTGAACATTGGGCAATATACACTAAATGTTTAGTTTCACAAGTTGCATTTACTTTAATACTATAATATTCTCCTGTGGTTGGATGTATAAATGCTTGCATATCTGTTAAAAAATCATAGAAATTACATTTATTACAGGGTTTCAATCCCTTATAAATAACCAAAGTATCGTTGTTTTTAGTCTCTGAACAACATAATATTTTATGTCAATTTTTCTTATTTTTATAAGGAAACTTGGGTGCTGTTTCTATATGTTTAGAGACATCAGGATCCAACTTCAGCAAGTCCCAGTATTTATATATGGGTTGTTTTATATGATGAATATCTTGTGTATAGTATAACGTAAATCTAACTGTGCCTTCTTTCTTAGTTATTTAATTTTTTGTCTTTAATCTATATACATTTAAGCCATCATCAGAAAATATTGGACTTGCTTCTTCTTGTCGCAATTCAACTTCCTTAAATGCTTTGCTTATTTCTCTAAGAGTATAATTTCTTTGACAAAATCTATTCTCAAGCTCCAATAACTCTTTCTTAAAGTCATTATTGTCTGGATGAAGTCTGGAAATCCTCATGCCCTGTCCCTTCAGGACATTTCTAAAAGCATGTGGTGGGTGCATACTATCCCTGAACAATAAATTATTCTTACTACATACTTTCCTGTGTACACTTGTGTTAAAATATCCATTAGGAAGACGCCATATATTAACATCCAAAAATGCTATCTTACTAGCAGAATAATTCATGGTAAATTTCAAAAAGGGAGTTAAGTCATCAACTTGCATGACAAAGTTATTGAGTTCTTCCACAGTTCCATCCCACAAGAAAAAAAGGTCGTCAACAAATCTTTTATAAAATAGAACATGTTTTTTAAAACTCTCTAACTGTAACGTTCTTTCTTGTTCCCAGAAGGCCATTACAAGATTGGCGTAGCTATTGGCACACGAAGTTGGATTTCATCAAAAAGCTTCCTCCATTGAAGTGACAGTGCAGACTTCACGAGTTCCATGGAGGAAATAAGTTAAAAATATAAGAGATTTTTTATCTGTGGGGACTCACAGTACTGCAACCTGATCTGGTCTAAAACCAGCCCCGTTTAGATGTGTGAACAAAAGGTTGTTCTAACTTGTCTGTGGGGCTGAGGACAGTGTGGTTGTTACTACTTTACTTTTTTTCTTATAGTCAATACTCTTATTGTGGACAGAATGTTGCTGTAGCTTGTGTAGATGTTGTGGCCAGTGTGATCTAAATTAATTTGATCTCTCCATGACTATTACAGTGCACACTTGGCCAGTTAGTGCATTGAAAGGATGCAGGAAAAAGCAACGTTAAAAAAGTAGCACTTTATTTTTCATTGCTCATGTTTTTATTCATGCCACTTTTGGATCAAAAGGATGGAGGGTAGCTCGAAAATGCACCTCAAAGCATGTATAACCTCATGGTTTCTTGGGGCCTAACCGCCCCCATACCCCTGGCTTAATTTGATTATTCCACAGTTATTGGAGTACAGTCATACAACATAGAACACAAAAGTAATGTGATGGATAGCATTTTTCTTCTTTTTTAATTGACTGATCACAGGTGCAGTTAGCACATGCTGTCACCACTGCCTACACAGACTTCTGGCTCCTGTCAGTGTCAACTTAAAAGCAATAATGCTCTAGTGAGAAAATTAATTCTAGCTGCAGAGAAGTGAAGAGTGGGACTTGACATTTTTTCCTTCTCTCCACCAGTTTAATTTAGTCACTTGAGTGACTTTACCAATTTATAAGCAGTTTTGGTACTAGTGATCGACTTCTAACACTTCCAATTATCTTTAAATCTAGCACTACTTTTTTCTGTAAAATTTTAAAATTATGGACTAGACAAAATCAAGTACCAAATTATATTGATAGAAAAATAAAAGCATGTACTGATGATAAATATATAGCATTTCTAGTTACTTAAAACTAACACTTCTACAATAGTTTTAAAATTAATTATGGACTACAGGGCAACAACTTTTACATTTAACAGATAAACAAAACATAATGCTTGAATCCATGCTCAATCAAATGGGGCAACCTGCAAGGTTTTATAACAAGGGAAATTTCTCATGCTAGTCATTTTTGTCAGCTATAAGCAACTCTCATGCTGTACTACAAGATATCAGTTTTAGGGTCTATATTATAAAATCGATGTTTGAAAACATTGAACAACATATGGTCAACACCATATGGTCGAGGTCCTCAAACACTGACCTTATAAAAAGACAAAAGAAAAAAGTACTCTAATGGGTTTAAGCAGGGGGGAAAGCCCCCCCCCCACTACTTAAATATACCAACTCAGAGAACGCACTACATTGTAGTAAACGGAAATCTCCCCTTACGGAGATTTCCGTTTACATACTCGAGATTCTGAGCGTTCGATATCCTTATGTCGACAATGTCAGATTCGACATTGTCGGCTTTTGAGAATATAATATAGACCCCATTTTTAAGCCCGATTAAAAAGACAACCCCCTTCAGAACAAGATACTTATTCTACCACATAAAGACCACATGGAAATTTCATAAAGATACCTGAAGTTTTTATAAAGACCATCTCAAAGATCAAAGGCCAAGAATGAAACATGTGCCCTTAACAGATATCAGAGGAGGTACAATTACTGCAGACATCTAACTTTCATCATTTACATCAATGTTCATTAAGGTTTATGACCTCCTAACTTGGTCCAAAGAGACTGCTGAACCCAGCATTTTTGGCAGCCCTATATGGAGAATCCAGTGCTCAAAAATTACTGGAATCCATGGTTAAGGAAGATCATCAAGGAGGAAGGAACTTCACTCTCGAGAATAAAATATGACCACATTGATCACTGATAAAGAATTAAGTACAATCGGAGAATTCTAAATTAAAATACTTAATGATGGATGGAGGAAGTAATAAAGAAAGGAGATTCAAAACATCAAGACTATATACATTTATTTAGTACACAAGAGTCATTCGCTGTGATCTATGCAAGAGTCGGCACTTCTAAAATAATGGAACTAGCCATACTTTCAACAAAGCTAACAGGAAGAACACCTAGATGGTTTCCCCAGTGACAGTGGATCTTGCGCCATGTGAAAACCCAGATAAGAATATGTGCCGCACACAGCTGGCAGGAGTGCAGTAAGCTCTATAAAAGAAAGTACACAAAGGAAAATGTCCATGGTGCAAAGTCATTTCTTGGGAGGTGATAGCAGCAAATAGCTTAAGGACAGCAAAGGATCGAAATGCACTGGGTACTGTTCTCACCAACTGGAAAAATAGAAGATCAACAGGTGACTAATACTTAGGAAAAGTTTACAAGGAGAGGAGCACCTCAGGATTTTCTAAGGTGCTCCAAGGGTGATGTCTTGGAAAATGCAGATGATCTCTTTTTATTCAGAGTGTGCATAATTGCCTGGCACCTCCTTTACACCATCTGGTGGGAGCAAACATACCTTACTACACCAATGCAATGTAAAGATGCCATATTCCTGTTAGAATTTATTTTCCTACATGGGATCAGCTGAACCCAAACAAACATTTGTTGGACACCCCCAAGTGGAATACAAATTCCTCAGATCTGCATGTTTTTTAAAGGAAATAAACGAAAAATCAAACAGTAAAACTTCTAAATCAGAAAACAGCTGCAACAAAAATGTATTTTTGAGCTCAGCTCTTTAAAAGTGATCTTCATGGTGGTACAAAAAGAAAAAAAATTGGGGATGCTTCCCTTTTACACCGATCTATCTCACTTATGGGCATGCAAATAAATGGGAAAATCCCCAGCAACGAATACCAAAGGAAAAATGTACGCTATGTACTTACCGGAAAATTAGATTTCTCTGGTCTCTGTCCAGACACTAGAACAGCAGCACTGGTGTCTTTGCATCCTCTCGTCACAACAGCGAACTCTAAAAACACTCAAGCTCCTTCCTACTCATAATCCCCAGTGCTGAAACTCCTCCAGAAAGACTGCAAAGAATCTTCATCCCAAAAACATTCCCCTGTGGACCCACAAATCTCCAAGGCCAGGACAATTTGAAGGGGGGATGGTTGGTGGGTAGTTCCAATCTCCAAACAAACACTGCAGGAAATATAATGTTTCTGTATGTACATAACTTATGTATTTCTCAGGTCCTATCTGAACACTGGAACAGCAGGCCAGAATTGAGTGGTCTATTCCAGCAAACCTTTCAAAATGTTAGTTCCAAAGTCCTAACTTTAGAAACTGAATCCAGGCTATAAGTTTTAGCAGAGGGTGGCAAGGAAGACCAAGTAGCTTCTGCCATAATACCCTGCAGTGGGAGTTTCTGGAGAAAAGATGTAAATGTGGCTTGAGTACTGACTGAATGTGCTGTAGGAGGTACTAGCAAACTCTTGCCTGCCTGCTCATAACAAAAGGAAATACAATCAGTGATTCATTTAGCCAAAGTGACCTCGGAAATCTTGTAACCCAATGTAGCTGCAGAATAACTAATAAAAACCTGTTAAGGTCTTTCCTGTCTACTCTAGAGCAGTCTAGGTAATAATACAATTGCCTGTTAACATTTAAGCAGTGCAGTAAATAATCCCCTTTGTTAAAGTAGCTTGGAAAAAAAGACCTGCAAATGGATATATTGATTCCGGTTCATCTGGGATGCCACTTTTGGCAAAAAAGTAAGGCTTCATTCTAATAGAGACCCTATCTTTATGAAAGGCAATACAGATAAATTGTGATGACAATGTTTGCAATTCAGAAACTCTTTGGTGAGGTCATGGCCACTAGAAGGGTGCTTTCCAAGAAAAAAAAAACTTAACATCTACTGAACTTGATGGCTTGAATGGAGCTCTGGTTAAAGATCTAAAAACAAAATTTGGGTCCCAAGGAGATGTTTGGCCTAGTTAATGTAGGTCCAAAATGGAAGACCCCTTTCAGGAAAGCTTTGCAAGACCTATATGTTGCTAATAAATTTGAAAATCCTTCAAAGGATGAGACAAATGCCAAATAAACTGACAAATAACTGGAATCTGTTATAAAGCTCAGTCAAGAATGTCAAACCTTTCTCCAGCGACCCCAAAGTCAGGGAGAAATGCTTATTTTGAGCTCACAAGCACTTCTTCCCCATTTGCCTTTGTAAATGTTTTTGGTAGAATTCTTACGGGAGGCTACGATAAGATTAGCTATGTCTTGAAGGAACTAAGGGACCCTGGCCATCATGGGAACTGCAGAAATCTAACAGACTGAGGGAGAAAATGTCCTGGTCAGGCAGCATGGAAAAGATCTGGTGGAGCCAGAACAGTGCTATGAAAATGAACTTGGCCTTGCATTCCAAGGCTTTCAGAAGTTGTCTTGGGATCAAGGGGAATAAGGGAAGGTTGTAAAGGAGACCAGGGGAACAGTACAACCATGGAAGAATGCATCCCTGCATGACTGTCTGCCTCAAGGGAAAAAAAAAGGAATATTTAGTGTTGAACAGTGAAGCTAAAAGATCACAGCGAGGTTGCCCCCATTTCCTGAACACACACTTCACTAATTTGGTATTGAGAGACCATTCATTGGGAAGCAAGATTTATCTGTTCAGTTCATCTGCTATCACAATGGGCATCCCCAGTATATGCATTGCCACTAGAAAGTGATGAGGGGCAAACACCCACTCCCACACACACACATTCTCGGCACAGGGGTAGGATCACGTTTTCCCTTACCTAATGATGTACTGTACTACCACCATATTGGAGTGTATGGCAATCACACACCAAGGGAGCAGGTTTTGAAATGCCTGCAATACTAGGACTAGTCTCATCTCAAGAACATCAACAATGCCTCTTCCTTAGTTCGTGAACCCAGAAAAGACACCGTTGTAGGTTTGTCTTGGGAAACCAGTTGGTTAATACCTATGTTATGGCCAAAACTCTTCACTGGAGAAGTATTGCCAGTTGCCGCAGTGTGTTTATGCAATAGACTATGAACTTCAGGTCCAGAGACTGCTGAAAGCTTGATTTGGACATGTTGATGGAAATCCCCAAGAAGTGACAGATCTGAAGTGAGTACTGCTGCTACTTTAGCAATTTCTCCTACAAAGTAGCTGCCAGATGGCAATTGTCCAAATGTGGGAAAATACAGATCCTTAGAAGTCACATGTGCACAGCGACTTGGGCCATGCATTTGGTGAATACTTGGTGGACAGCGGTAAGGCTGAACGGCAGGGCTCAAAATTGAAAATGACTGGCTCTTACTTGAAAGCAAATTTATCTCCTGGAAGCTGGGTCTATTTTCGTGTGTAGAAAAGCATCCTGAAAGTTCAGAGATCACACCCAATCCCCTCTGCCATTAGACATGGTAGGATTAACTGCACCTTGACAATCCAGAAAGTCTCTTACTTTACTTTTGTTGAGCTGACTGAGATCCAGTATTGGCCTTGGGTCTCAAGTCTTCTTGGGCACTAAATCTGGAGTAAAATCCGGATCCTCTTTGGTCCAAAGGGACCCTCCTGATGACTTTTGGTGAGAAGTGCTTGTACCTCTTTTTCTGTTGCCTCTCTGTCTGGGTGGAACTGTAGAAAGTCAGATAGACAGACTGACTAGCAAATTGTAAGGAATATGATTTACCTTACACATGAATCCAACATGATGGCCAGCCAAGCTAGAACATGCAAGATGCATCCCTTGACTCCCTCCAGAAGCAGTTGAGCAACCCTTCAAGGGTAATAAGAGCAAAATCCCCAAAAGGATCCCTCTATCTCCCCAATTGCTTGGATCACCTCTACCTCTCTACCTCTAGGTTGACGGATGGTCTGAAACTCTCCCCTGCTGTAACAGTTTCTATTCAGGTGCAGTCTCTGATGAGGCTGTAAGGATATGAGGAACTATACATTCTCAGTCCCTTTTTATTTGCACTGAAAAGCCTGGGGGTGGGGTCTGAGAACTTGACCACAACTGTGTTGAGCATTTTGTCATCTTGCATACAGGTGGAGAGCTCATCTTTCACATAATGATGAACAGTGAAGCACCAAATGGGGCATTAATAAAGGCCAATTTGAAGTGGTCAAGGAAATATGTCAATCACAACCGGCCCTTCCTCCTCTTCGCTAGGCCTGATCCTGCTGATCTAGCCATTCCATCCATTGCATTATGAAATGACACATGGATAAGGATGAAATGGTACTCATGGTAGCCACCTAGATAACTAGCTGGGAGTTTAGGTCGCCCACTAGTAGCTGTTTGAAGGTGCCTGCAGTCTTCTGTGTGATGCCCCTTTGAAATCTGATTATATGCACCATGAAATTTAAGGCTTGAACTGAAAACATATTTGACATATAGATGCTTCCCTAACTGGTCCATCATTCTAGACTCTTTACTGGCAGGATGAATGGACTTGAGCACCCTCAGGAATCTCCTTTTGGTAGCCACACCTACAAAAATAGAGCACAGAGGGGGCAATTTCCTCTGAAACAGTCAGTCCTTGGGGGTTCACAGCATCCTAGATGGTTTCTTGGGGATAGGCTCTGCTACACCAGTCTCTTTCCACAATTTGGAACAGACCATTTCATCAAATATATCTGCAAGAGGCACTACCCAAGGCTTAGCTAATGGAGAAGTTGCAACCCTTGGAGTCTTGGCAGCAGAAAGCTTCTCCAGCACTGAAAAGTCCTCTAATTGTCAATCCTTTCTTTTTATCTTGAGCTCAGTGGTTCTACAAACCCGTAAGAACAGCCTCAGCAGGGAGAATTCTTTTGAGCTTAAGTTTGTTATGCCCATCTGCAAGGGTACTTGCAGATAGAGCAACCATATCCAGATGGAATGCCAAGAAGCTCACCAGACCATGGATATCTTGGTGAGACAACTTGCGCCCGTCCTGCTGACATTTGCTGAACCCTTGTTTGGCTTCCTTTTCATAGCCACAACTACCCAAACTTACAAAATCAAAAAAAAGTTGCAGAGACCCTAAAGCAGGAATTACTAGAATTATAAAAAGGACCTGGGCCCCCAAAATAAATAAAAAAAAATAACTGGTAGGGAGGGAAGGAACAAAACCACAAGAAAAATCAGAAACAGCCAAATAAGTTCAACGGTGAGATATGCAATAGCAACTCTAAAATAAAAACAAAACTACTTATCTGGACATGAAAAACACTGCTGAGAAAGCAACTTCAGCTAAACCCTTGGTCAAACTCTGAAAGGAAACAAAGTTGCCTTTCCAACAGCAATGAAATCTGGAGGAGTTACAGCATGGAGGATTATGAGTTGAGAGGAGCTTGAGCTTCTGAAGAGTTCATTGCCATCAAAAGAGGATGCCAAAGGCACCAGTTCTGCTGTTCCTGTGTCCAGACAGGACCTGAGAAATGAACTGTTAGAAAATGTTTTCCATTAGAGTTATTCACTCTGGAAATGTCAAATAACTGATTATCTCAAAGACAGCTGCATTAATCCAGAAGAAAGGGCCTATTAGATAAATGCCCACAAAAATTATCCTTTTGGTGATGTATTCTTCTAATGAGCTATTAAAACAATTTATCACTACTGGAGCTTTTATTTGAGTTCCTCTTACCTAGTTATTTCTTTGTATTCTTCAAATTCTTGCTTTAATGTGGTAAGCTCAGTTTGAGCTTGAAGAAGACGGGCTTTCATACGTTCTACAGATGCTGAGGAGATGCTTTCATTGTTTATTGGAGTTGAGTGAACTGGCATACCTAAAAAAATGTAAACAATGACATAACTAGATAAAAGCAAGCAAACACTAAGTGTGTGTGTGTGTGTGCGTGTGCGTGTGCGTGTGTGTGTGTGTGTGTGTGTGTGTGTGTGTATATATATATTTATATATATTACACACACACACAAATATGATGGTGTAAGCATCGTTATCATACTTTGATATGACAGTCTCACCTGTTCACCAAAAAACAAATTCCACATTCTTTACACGCACTATCTTGGCCCGTATTAAAGCTGATAAAAATCTTCTCCGAAGCCTGTCAATATAAACCCCCATGGATCACATAAACTAGATACAGAGGACAGTTTTCAATGGTACACGTCTAATGTAAACAGTTTATCATTACGGCTGACCTAAATGTTTATTTGAAACACTTACTGGAAGATTTTAGCTATCCACCTTGACAACTCCAAGGTCTCACTCCATTAAACAAACCTAAAAAGATCAGACAAAATCTTCTGGATGAGACATTAACCTGACTGAATACTCAGCTATATCATGCAATACCAAACAAGTAGATGGTATAACTGCAATGTTATTTTTAGGTACTCAGGACATAAAAATGGTCATTCGGAGAGCTATTCCATTCCAACCTTGTCATAAAGACCACCACCAAAGAAGGAGTCACGGTGGCATTTAAAGTGAGACTCTCAAAGCTCCTTACATGCATGAAATCATGGTTCCATAGTTTAGCCAAAGAGTAAATTTCTTTCATGTACTATATTATACTTTATCAATCTTCACAAACAGATTTTTGCATTCAGACAATGGCCAGATAAAATAACACCCATAGTAGCACTCAAAGGGTTCTGTGAACTCTAGGCCCATATCCTATCATTCTTCATTAACCTATATCAACTGAGTGGAGACAAACCCACCTTCAGTCATAACTCCAAAAAACAGCCCTACACTCTAAGAAGAACCTAACAATACTTTTATACAATGGAATAAGGACCTCCTTATACCTTGAGGCAATAGGTATTACGCATGCTTTTAATTAAATAACTTTCCTGACTTTTGCAGTAAGATGAGTAAAAGCATTATCATTAACCATAATGCACGAATCTTTAAAATAAGTACAACAACAATTTTAAGTTATGTATTTACCATAACTTGGCATCTGTGTTGTCCATTCTCATTCTGATTCATGTATGGTGACAGATCTGATCCTCGGATCTGACTCGGCCACCTTCTACAGACTTTAACTTCCAGACTCGCGCTCCTACCTCTACCCACAATCCTCTGTACTAAACACAGCTTCCTTAGATAGAGTTTGCTGCCTATTAGCAATAAGCAAAATAAAGAACAAACAAACCCAGAGGCTCAATCAGGAACAAAGGTTCCTAAAAGTGCTTCATAGATCCTCCAGGAAACAAATTATCCAGGGTAGGGGGACAGATGAGAGGGAAAGTGAATCAGAATTGGAATGGACAGCACAGATGCCAAGTTATGGTAAGTACATAAACATCTGATGTCCTTCTCGTTCTGATTCATATATGTGTCAGAGTCCCCAACTACATTATCTTTTGGGTGGCCCCAAAGAAGGATATGCCGGAGCCCTGTTGAGCCAAAAGAAGCTCTGCTTCTGGAGACAATGTCCAATTTGTAATGAGTCACAAACTTATGGGATTTAGACAAACTGGCTGCTGCACAGATGTCATTAATTGATTTTCTGGATGAAAAAGCAGATGATGTGGCTACAGATCTAGATGAACGGCCTTTAGGGGGAGTAGTTAGTTTCAAATTGTTCTTGTATATTAATGAAATGCTATTAGTAATCCACTTTGCAAGAGAGTTAGTTTCGTTACTACATGCCCCAGGAGATTCAGTGAAAAAGACAAATAATTGATCTAATTTCCTGAACTGTTTAGTCATGTGAAGACAAACGTAGTTGCCTATGAACATTCAGCAAATGCAATATGTACTCCCCTTTATTGGAGTAACTGAGGAAGAAAACTGGTAACTACATGGTCTGATTAATATTTGACTCAGTAGCCACTTTAGGTATAAAATACAGATTAGTAAGGAGGGAAACTCTGTCTTTGTGGAAAATAATGTAAGGTGGTTTAGAAGACAGGGCCTTTACTTCAAAAGATCGTCTTGCTGAGGTGATGGCTGCTAGAAAAAATAGTTTTCCAGCACAAAAAGAATTTCATGTCACAATCACTGGCTGGCTAGAAAGGTTTGAGTCAGACCTTGGAGAATTAAGGGGAGGATCACAAGTAGGAGTGGGGTCTTTGAAAGGGAGTCTGAGAAGGAAAATTCCCCTCATAAAATCTCTGCATAACCTCAAAGAAGTTACAAATCCTAAAGATAGGCCAGAGTGGAAAATGGGTATGGCCGCCAGTTGAAGCTTAATAGTAGCAAAAGCTGGATATAGGGAAGTAAGAAAAGAGAGGATAGTAGGGATAGAAGCTGAATAAGGATCAATGTTCTCTTTAGTGGCCCAAACAGAAAATCTGTTCCACTTGCTTCTGTATATTTCTTTGGCGGATGCGCCTTTTGAGAAGCTATAGCAATACTCTTGACTGGAGATGAAAGCCCGGTACCTTTAACAATCACTGGAATTGCTGAAACCATGCAGTTAGCTTAAGAGTGGGCAGATCTTGATGGAGTCCTAACGATGGATGGGTTATAAGGAGGTCCTGGGTGGGCTCCAGTATCCAAGGAGGATACTTCAGATAAGACTAGAGGAAGGGGAACCAAATCTGATGAGGCCAATAAGGGGTAATGAGATTTACAGTGCTCTTCAACCATTGGGCTTTTTGAAGGAATTTTGGGATCAACAGCAGGAGAGAAGCATAAAGGAAACCAGATGGCCAATTGTGGACTAGATCATCCCTCAGGGACTCCCCAGGTGGGATGGATCAGCGCAAAGTACTTGCTGCACTTGTACTTGAGGGGAGGCAAAGAGATCGCAGTAAGGTTGGCCCTAATGACCAAAAATATGATTCACAAAGTACAGTTTTGTACCTACCATAAATGTAGATGTTCGAGGATCCACATTGCTGCAGTCCTAACTAATGGGTAGTCCGCTGTCCAGTCGGCCCGAATACCAAAGTATATGGCTGACGTCGGTCAAGGCGCATTAGACTGACGTCAGTACGTCAGGGTACTAATGCGCATGACCGACGTCATTTCCTCAGTCTTTTCTTGCCCCAGATGTCAGAAGACTCTAAAAAGACAAGGCCAAAACCAAAAACTCCAAACATACCTGCACCAAAAATATGTACAATATATACAAAATTACCAGAATATAACCTCACCTACACAACCACCCCTAAACACAGAGGGGAAGGAGGGAGGGTAAATTGGACTGCAGCAATGTGGATCCTCGAACATCTACATTTATGGTAGGTACAAAACTGTACTATGTTCTTCATTCCACATTGCTGCAGTCCTAACTATTGGGTAGAATCCCAAAGCAGAGGTAAGGGAGGCTGGCAAATCACAAGGAAGCAGGAGCTGACAACATGCCTTGCAAAATAGCTGTGGCAAAACCAGCCCTAGACTTAGAGTAGAGAGGAAGGTGGTAATGCTTAGAGAAAGTATGCACTGAACTCCAAGTAGCTGCCTCCAAAATATCCTTAGTTGCCACCCCCCTTAGAAATGCTGTTGAAGTGGCAGTAGCCCTAGTGGAATGAGGCCTAATCCCAGCTGGAATCTCCTTGCCATGATGGGAATAACAAAATGCAATGCAAAGCCCAATCCACCTAGAAATAGTTTGTTTTGACACAGGCTTGCCCTCAACACAAAGCAAAAGAAACAAACAACTGCTGAGACTGCCTAAAATCCTTAGTCCTGCTTAAATAATAACGCAATTGCCTGTGTACATCTAAAGTGCGCAAAATCTTTTCCCCTTTATTTTGGGGATCTGCATAAAAAGTAGGCAAATGAATAGTTTGGTTTAAAGCCACACTAGAAACCACCTTAGGCATAAAGGAAGGATTAGTACGTAATGATACCCTATCCTTATGAAAAATCAAAAAAGGCTCAACCGCCATAAGGGCTTGCAACTCAGAAACCCTTCTTGCAGAAGTAATGGCCAACAAAAAAGCAGTCTTCCATGACAAGTATTTCAATTCAGCAGTAGCCGCAGGCTCAAAAGGTTGTAGAGTAAGTTTCTCCAACACAAAATTGAGATCCCAAGCAGGAGTAGGAGCTTTACGTGGGGGTCTTATATTCTTTGCCCCTCTAAGAAATTGCTTAAACAAAGGATGTGAAAACAATGGTGGGTCACAATCATAGTGAGCTGAAATTGCTGCAGCATGAATCTTAATGGAAGAGAAAGACAAACCTTTGTCCAATAACTCAGTAAGATATTGAAGAGCCACACTCAAATTAGGCTCAGAAATCTCCAAATTCTTTGCTGCAGTCCAAAATAAAAATCTCTTCCATTTTTCTGTACACTTTCCTTGTACTAGGTCTTCTGGCTTCCATAATCACATTTAAAACTTGTTGAGGAAGTTGAGACCTGCTGTCTTTCAAAACAGAATATGCCAGGCTGTTAGATGAAGAGAGTGAAGCTTGACATTGAGCAGGTGACCGTCCCTCTGAGACAACAGGTGTGGAATCAAGGGTAAAGGCCATGGAGGCTTCCTTACCAGACTCCTCAGTAATGGGTACCAGTGCTGCCGAGGCCAATCTGGAGCTATTAAAATCATCCTTGGCTTGTCTTGTCTGACCTTTAGAAGCACCTTTAGGAGAAGAGGCAGAGGTGGAAAAGCATACACATGAAGATTTTTCCAACTGAAAGAAAGAGCATCCACTTTCCAAGCTGTGTGATGAAACCTCTTTGTGCAAAACTTTGGCAGCTGGTGGTGTAGTGGAGAAGCGAACAGATCTATGTCTGGAGTTCCCCATGACACTGTCAATTTTTGAAATACATGAAGATCCAGTTTCCACTCGTGGGGATCCATGATTTGTCTGCTTAACACATCTGCTAAGGAGTTCTGTGCTCCCGGCAGAAACCTTGCCTGAAGAGTTAGTTGCAAGCTGAGCGCAGTCTCCCATAAAATCATTGCTTGCCTGCACAATGGGTAAGAATGTGTTCCCCTTGTTTGTTGATGTACCACATGACAGTTGTGTTGTCTGTTAGAATCAACACCTGCCCTGGAAGAAGTAACTCCTTGAAAGCCATTAATGCAAACTGGACCGCTAACATCTCTTTCATGTTGATATGTAGATGCTGTAGTCTGGCAGGCCACTTGTCTTGTATCCACTTTCCATTTAGATGAGCTCCCAAGCAATGTCTGAGGCATCTGTCGTTAGAATCTGACTCGCCTCTGGCCGGGTCACAGAGAGTCCCTTGTTTAGGTAACATTCCTGAGCCCACCACAAAAATTCCTTTTGAATGCAAGGTATTATTTGAATGACAGTGTCCAAATCCTGGCAGTGCTGTGTCCATACATTTTTGAGATACCATTGCAGCTTCCTCATATGCAGTTTGGCATTGGGAAGCACCAGAATACAAGATGCCATGAACCCTAAGGCTTGAAGGACTGTCCTTGCAGTCAGCCCGGACTGAAGAGAAAGTTGATGGAAGTAACTGGAAAGATTCTTTTGTTTGTCCGGGGTTAAAAAGGCCATCTGGGCTACTGTATTCAGTCTCACACCCAGAAAGCACATGTCTTGAGAGGGTACTAGACTGGACTTTATTTCGTTCACAGAATACCCTAGGCATCTTAGCACTGCTATCACATATTCCAAATGCTGTAGAAGGTCTTCCTTTCCTTGAGCCAGAATCAGGCAGTCGTCCAAGTAAGGATAGATTTGAATTCCTTTTAGCCTGAAGTAAGCTATCACTGGAGCCAGAACCTTTGTGAATACTCTGGGCGCAGTAGATAAGCCAAAGGGCAATGCAGAGAACTGATAATGAGAATTTCCAGCTCGAAAACGCAGATACTTCCTGCAACTTAGTCTTATAGGCACATGAAGGTAAGCTTCCTTGAGATCTAAAGTTACCATCCAGTGATCTCTGCCCAGCAGAGGTAAAAGCTGTTGTAACGTCAACATTTTGAACTTGGGAATGTCCAGATAAGTGTTGAGGATAGATAAATCCAAAATTGGTCTCCACGTGTTCCCCTTCTATGGTACTAGGAACAGGCGAGAATAAAATCCTAGGCCCCTTTCTGGCACAGGAACTGGCTGAATGGCCCCTATTTGGAGCAACAGAGAAATTTGCTTGTGAGCCTCTGTTCTTTGTAGAGGAGGAATGTCTGGCATGCCTTTGAAAGGAGGCAAGGTATGGAAATAAAACCTGTAACCGTGGTGAATGATATCCAGAACCCATCTGTCTTGGGTAATTAAATCCCAATTTTCTTTGAAAAGAGACAGCCTTCCTCCCAAAGGTGCTGCCAGGCGAGAATGTACTGGCAGCTGAAAAGGCAGGTCATTGGGTCTGTTTACGAAAGGACTGACCCCTGCCCTCACCAGAAGTCTGAGCAGGTGAACTCCCTGTTCTAGGCCTAAAAGAATCTTGAGCTCTGCCCCTACCACGTCTAGACCTACCCCTAGACTGGGAATCATAAGCAGGATAAGTCCATCCCTTAGTAGGCCAATTTCTACTAAACTTGGAGGCTGCACCTGCAAAAATCCTTAACAGTTTGCATAGACTTAGCCTTGTCCTCCATTTTCTTTAAAACTGCTTCCACAGGCTTAACCAAACAACACATCAGACTGTAAAGGAGCATCCAAAATCCTTGTCTTAACATGCTCAGCTACATTCTGATCCCTCAACCAGGCGTGCCTACGAAGAACAGAACCAGTGGCAGCCACCCTCGAGGAGGCCTGCACAGCATCAAAACCACACTGCAAGGAATGCTTACCCACCTGTTCAGACACGAACTAAATCCTGTAACTCTTTACACTCAATACCTTCAGCCAGAGCATCCACCTTAGACTTCAATTGTGAAAGGAGATAATTCTGATATTTTAACATATGAAACTGACAATTCAACGCCCTCATGGCTAAAGTGGAAGAAGTATACACTTTCTTTCCCCATCTATCCAAAGCCCTTGCCTCTATCAGGAGGAACAGGATTTTTAATAACAGAAGCCTTCACACCTTTAGGCCCCTGAGAGACAGTTTCCGGGTCTGCCCTAGGACTCTTAAAAAGATACTTATGGGCTTCAGGCACCCTATAGTACCTATCCGGTTTAACTGGGGCAGGAGGCAAAGAATCAGGATTCAGGAAGCCTCTGCAAAACATCTTCTACCACATTCAGAACAGGAGGTATAGCTAAAGGCCTATGCTGGGGTAAAACAAGAATTCCTAAGCCTCTTCCTGGAATCAGAGAAATCTTGACCTTCCCATTTAAAATGCTCCCTCATGGAATGCAGAGTCTCTGAAAATGAAAAATCCTCAGGAGGCGAAGCTGAAGGAGTAGAATCATCCACATCAGAATCAGAATAAGGAGGAAACTCCTGCAAGTCTTCGGTCAAGACTCAGAAGCCTCGAACATTGCTCAAAACTCTCAAACTCAGGTTCCACCCTAGGCCTCTTATCAGGAGGGGCATAGAACCTCTAATCATTGTAATCAAATCCTCTGCCATTTTAGCATATGCTTCTTAGGCAAAGACCCTGAAACACTCGGAGAAACCCCCACTGAAGCTAAACTAGGCCTGCCTCTTAAAGAAGCCTTGGAAACAGAAGGGAGGCCCTAACCACCTTAGGAAGAGAGGGAAGAACAGCCACCTGAGAAGCCCCTTCAGCCTGGCCTACTTCCTGAGAGGACACATCCTGTAACAGTAAAGTTTCTCCTGAGACTCCAAAGAAACTCCTGGCAGAACCTCCGGCTCCACTGAGTTTTCTAAAGAACCGACGTCCGGGACTGTCGGTTCTTCCACTCTAGGCTTCGCTGCTTTGTCCTGCGCTTTTGGCGAAGCGGCCGGAGCATCCGACGGCATTTTATAATTACAACGCTTCCCAAACACTAACCTGGCACAGTCTAACCTTCTCTTAATAGTGCGTTTGTTAAATCTAGCACAAGAGCGCATCCAACAACGCCGTGCTCAGGCCCTAAACAAGGTATACACAAAGTATGGTAATCCCTATGAGGTATCTGTTTCCCACAAGAAATACAGTTATTCACTTTTTCTGACATCCGGTTAAATACTGAGGCAAGAAAAAAACAAAATATTCCCCAACGGGGTACTTAGCCAACTTTGATTCGGTCTGAAACTCTGACTTCAGAAACTTTCAGAACGCCAACCTGCACTCGCAAAACTGCTTCTGCATCGGACCATGCGGCAAAAAAGACTGAGGAAATGACGTCGGTCATGCGCATTAGTACCCTGACGTACTGACGTCAGTCTAATGCGCCTTGACCGACGTCAGCCATATACTTTGGTATTCGGGCCGACTGGACAGCGGACTACCCATTAGTTAGGACTGCAGCAATGTGGAATGAAGAACATCTGTTTGGTTGAGGGACTACTCGTAGGGGTGTCAGGATGGACCTGGTGAGTCTGTCTGCCAGCATATTGGATCTCCCTGGTATGAGAGTTGCAATGAGAAAGCAGTGTGAAGAGATTGTCCAGTCCCAAACTCTCACAGCCTCTCTGCAAAAGGGGCAAGAATGGGTTCCTCTTCACTTACTGATGTACCAGACCACTGACATATTGTCTGTGTGAACTGCAATAGTCTCCAGAGGGAGAACGTCCTGAAAGGCTTGCAAGAAGAGAAGGACTGCTCTCATCTCTAGGACACTGACATGCAATCTGGTCTCTATGGGTGTCTACGTGCCTTAGACCATCTTCCCCTTGAAATGCCTCCCCACCCTAGCTAAGAAGCATCCATGGTCACTGTGGCTGTGGGCGAGGGAAGAATGAAAGGTCTGTTAAATGAAAGGTCGGAATGAATCTACCCTTTGTCAAACTCCCCCTCTGAAAGGAAACAAAGTTGCCTTTCCAGCAGCAATGAAATCTGGAGGAGTTACAGCATGGAGGATTATGAGTTGAGAGGAGCTTGAGCTTCTGAAGAGTTCATTGCCATCAAAAGAGGATGCCAAAGGCACCAGTTCTGCTGTTCCTGTGTCCAGACAGGACCTGAGAAATGAACTGTTAGAAAGTGTTTTCCATTAGAGTTATTCACTCTGGAAATGTCAAATAACTGATTATCTCAAAGACAACTGCATTAATCCAGAAGAAATGGCCTATTAGATAAAATGCCCACAAAAATGATCCTTTTGGTGATGTATTCTTCTAATGAGCTATTAAAACAATTTATCACTACTGGAGCTTTTATTTGAGTTCCTCTTACCTATTTATTTCTTTGTATTCTTCAAATTCTTGCTTTAATGTGGTAAGCTCAGTTTGAGCTTGAAGAAGACGGGCTTTCATACGTTCTACAGATGCTGAGGAGATGCTTTCATTGTTTATTGGAGTTGAGTGAACTGGCATACCTAAAAAAATGTAAACAATGACATAACTAGATAAAAGCAAGCAAACACTAAGTGTGTGTGTGTGTGTGTGTGTGTGTGTGTGTGTGTGTGTGTGTGTGTGTGTGTGTGTGTGTATATATATATATATATTTATATATATTACACACACACATATGATGGTGTAAGCATTGTTATCATACTTTGATATGACAGTCTCACCTGTTCACCAAAAAACAAATTCCACATTCTTTACACGCACTATCTTGGCCCGTATTAAAGCTGATAAAAATCTTCTCTGAAGCCTGTCAATATAAACCCCCATGGATCACATAAACTAGATACAGAGGACAGTTTTCAATGGTACACGTCTAATGTAAACAGTTTATCATTACGGCTGACCTAAATGTTTATTTGAAACACTTACTGGAAGATTTTAGCTATCCACCTTGACAACTCTAAGGTCTCAATCCATTAAACAAACCTAAAAAGATCAGACAAAATCTTCTGGATGAGACATTAACATGACTGAATACTCAGCTATATCATGCAATACCAAACTAGTAGATGGTATAACTGCAATGTTATTTTTAGGTACTCAGGACATAAAAATGGTCATTCGGAGAGCTATTCCATTCCAACCTTGTCATAAAGACCATCACCAAAGAAGGAGTCACGGTGGCATTTAAAGTGAGACTCTCAAAGCTCCTTACATCCATGAAATCATGGTTCCATAGTTTAGCCAGAGAGTAAATTTCTTTCATGTACTGTATTATACTTTATCAATCTTCACAAACAGATTTTTGCATTCAGACTATGGCCAGATAAAATAACACCCATAAGTAGCACTCAAAGGGCTCTGTGAACTCTAGGCCCATATCCTATCATTCTTCATTAACCTATATCTACTGAGTGGAGACAAACCTACCTTCAGTCATAACTCCAAAAAACAGCCCTACACTCTAAGAAGGACCTAACAATACTTTTATACAATGGAATAAGGACCTCCTTATACCTTGAGGCAATAGGTATTACGCATGCTTTTAATTAAATAACTTTCCTGACTTTTGCAGTAAGATGAGTAAAAGCATTATCATTAATCATAATGCTCGAATCTTTAAAATAAGTACAACAATTTTAAGTTATGTATTTACTATAACTTGGCATCTGTGTTGTCCATTCTCATTCTGATTCATGTATGGTGACAGATCTGATCCTCGGATCTGACTCGGCCACCTTCTACAGACTTTATCTTCCAGACTCGCGCTCCTACCTCTACCCACAATCCTCTGTACTAAACACAGCTTCCTCAGATAGAGTTTGCTGCCTATTAGCAATAAGCAAAATAAGGAACAAACAAACCCAGAGGCTCAGTCAGGAACAAAGGTTCCTAAAAGTGCTTCATAGATCCTCCAGGAAACGAATTATCCAGGGTAGGGGGACAGATGGGAGGGAAAGTGAATCAGAACTGGAATGGACAGCACAGATGCCAAGTTATGGTAAGTACATAAACATCTGATGTCCTTCTCGTTCTGATTCATATATGTGTCAGAGTCCCCAACTACATTATCTTTTGGGTGGCCCCAAAGAAGGATATGACGGAGCCCTGTTGAGCCAAAAGAAGCTCTGCTTCTGGAGACAATGTCCAATTTGTAATGAGTCACAAACCTATGGGATTTAGACAAACTGGCTGCTGCACAGATGTCATTAACTTGATTTTCTGGATGAAAAAGCAGATGATGTGGCTACAGATCTAGATGAACGGCCTTTAGGGGGAGTAGTTAGTTTCAAATTGTTCTTGTATATTAATGAAATGCTATTAGTAATCCACTTTGCAAGAGAGTTAGTTTCGTTACTACATGCCCCAGGAGATTCAGTGAAAAAGACAAATAATTGATCTGATTTCCTGAACTGTTTAGTCATGTGAAGACAAACGTAGTTGCCTATGAACATTCAGCAAATGCAACATGTACTCCCCTTTATTGGAGTAACTGAGGAAGAAAACAGGTAACTACATGGTCTGATTAATATTTGACTCAGTAGCCACTTTAGGTATAAAATACAGATTAGTAAGGAGGGAAACTCTGTCTTTGTGGAAAATAATGTAAGGTGGTTTAGAAGACAGGGCCTTTACTTCAAAAGTTCATCTTGCTGAGGTAATGGCTGCTAGAAAAAATAGTTTTCCAGCACAAAAAGAATTTCATGTCACAATCACTGGCTGACTAGAAAGGTTTGAGTCAGACCTTGTAGAATTAAGGGGAGGATCACAAGGAGGAGTGGGGTCTTTGACAGGGAGTCTGAGAAGGAAAATTCCTCTCATAAAATCTCTGCATAACCTCAAAGTTGTTACAAATCCTAAAGATAGGCCAGAGTGGAAAATGGATATGGCCGCCAGTTGAAGCTTAATAGTAGCAAAAGCTGGATATAGGGAAGTAAGAAAAGAGAGGATAGTAGGGATAGAAGCTGAATAAGGATCAATGTTCTCTTTAGTGGCCCAAACAGAAAATCTGTTCCACTTGCTTCTGTATATTTCTTTGGTGGATGCGCCTTTTGAGAAGCTATAGCAATACTCTTGACTGGAGATGAAAACCTGGTACCTTTAACAATCACTGGAATTGCTGAAACCATGCAGTTAGCTTAAGAGTGGGCAGATCTTGATGGAGTCCCAACGATGGATGGGTTATAAGGAGGTCCTGGGTGGGCTCCAGTATCCAAGGAGGATACTTCAGATAAGACTAGAGGAAGGGGAGCCAAATCTGATGAGGCCAATAAGGGGTAATGAGATTTACAGTGCTCTTCAACCATTGGGCTTTTTGAAGGAATTTTGGGATCAACAGCAGGAGAGGAGAAGCATAAAGGAAACCAGATGGCCAATTGTGGACTAGATCATCCCTCAGGGACTCCCCAGGTGGGGTGGATCAGCGCAAAGTACTTGCTGCACTTGTACTTGAGGGGAGGCAAAGAGATCGCAGTAAGGTTGGCCCTAATGACCAAAAATATGATTCACAACTGTTTGGTTGAGGGACCACTCGTAGGGGTGTCAGGATGGACCAGGTGAGTCTGTCTGCCAGCATATTGGATCTCCCTGGTATGAGAGTTGCAATGAGAAAGCAGTGTGAAGAGATTGTCCAGTCCCAAACTCTCACAGCCTCTCTGCAAAAGGGGCAAGAATGGGTTCCTCTTCGCTTACTGATGTACCAGACCACTGACATATTGTCTGTGTGAACTGCAATAGTCTCCAGAGGGAGAACGTCCTGAAAGGCTTGCAAGAAGAGAAGGACTGCTCTCATCTCTAGGACACTAACATGCAATCTGGTCTCTATGGGTGTCTACGTGCCTTAGACCATCTTCCCCTTGAAATGCCTCCCCACCCTAGCTAAGAAGCATCCATGGTCACTGTGGCTGTGGGCGAGGGAAGAATGAAAGGTCTGTTAAATGAAAGGTCGGAATGAATCTACCATTCCAGGTGGGTTTTCCAAACTTTTGTCAACTTGATAGCAACAGATACAGAGTGAAGAATATACCACCGCACAGCCAAGGTCCACTGGAGAACACGCATATAGAACCTTGCAAGAGGTACTAAAGTTATAGCATCTGCCATAGATCCAAAAGCCCAAAGAACAAGCCTGGTGGGAGGAGAAGGAAGAACTAGTAAAGTCTGGACTTGGTTCTTCAAGATGACTATCAAATGTAGAGGCAACAATTCCCTTTGGGTACCTGTGTTCAGCTGAGCCCCAATAAACTCCAAAGATTGAACTGGTATTGATTGTGACCTGTCCTGATTTACTGTGATACCTAGGAGATTCCATATCGGGAATAGGTAATCTCTGGCATAAGATACTTGATACCGGGTTGGGACAATCAGCAGCGAGTCATCAACATACGGGAACACCCAAAAACCTCACATCTGAGATGAGCTACAACCACTGCCATGCATTTGGTAAACACCCTGGGGGCTGTAGTGAGTTCAAAGGGCAGAGCTCTGAATTGGTAGCGACTGGCTCCCAGCCTGAAGCACAATTGACTCCTGGAGCAACTATTTTTATGTAACAGTATGTGTCCTTGAAGTCCACAGAGCATATCCAATCATCCTTCCTTAACAACGGAAGGATGGACTGTACTGTAACCATCCAAAACTTCACTTTCTTTATGTAGAGGTTCAGTTTGTTCAGGTCCAAGATTGGCCTTGGGTCCCCAGTCTTCTTTGGCACTAAAAAGAAGCAGGAGTAAGTTCCAGATCCTCTCGGTTCAGTTGGGACCTCTTAGATGACTTTTCTGCAGTAACATTTGAATTTCTAAGACTGCCGACTCTCTCTGACTGGGTGGAACGTTGGGGAGTGTCTTTTGTGTTCTTGGGGTATAAGGGGAAAAAGGAATGTAATAGCCTATGGATATTATGCTTTGCACCCAAACATTTTTTGTTAATTGGCCTCAGGCATTTGAGTGCAGAGAAAAACTGCCCCTGGCCTCCTCCAGGTCAGAGAAGCTGCTCAACGCTTCAGGAGCAATGATAGGACTTGTCAGAAAAAGGTTACCTGAAGCCCTGATTTTGCAGACCTCTTCTGCCTCTGGGGCATCTCCCATTAAAGCCCCCTCCTCTGCCTCTGGAGGGGAGCTCTCCATGTTGGTTTAAGACTTATGGAACCAAATCTTTTTGGCCCCAGTCTGATTCCTGGAGTAGGTCTGTTGAGGGGTGGAAAACTTGATCCCTACAGCAGACCTTCTCGCTGTGGGTCAGGGTGTCTTTGATTGTCATAAGGAGGAACCATGAAGGGGATCATTGACAAAAGACACCTTAAAGGGCTCTGCAAAGTCAAAGCCTCATCCAGGTATGTCTGCATACACAGCGATGCTGGTACCGGCTGCCTGTGAGGTACCCTCTGCTGAATGAGAGATGAGCTTCATGGACAAATTGGCAAGGGAAGAAAGAGTGGCCAGCTTTGGAGAAACCTTCCCAAATTCCTCTGCTGACATGGTCTCTGCCAACGATTTTGAGAGTTCCTTCTCCAGGGGGTCTCTGCAGTTGAGTAAAATGTGCCAAGTAGTTAAGCTCTCTCAGCATGAAAGTGGCCAAAGTGTAGACACGCTTGCCGAACCTGTCCATCGCTCTTTGACTCCCTGTTAGGCCGATGGACGGTAGAGCTCTGTTCAGCTAGCTCCTCCTTAGTGGCAGCTGCTACCACCATAGCGTCAACTGGAATACCTCTGGATCAAAAGGAACAATCTGTAGGGGGTGAAAGGATCTTGTCAGGTCATTTAGGCACGGGCTCTATAATGTCCGGCGGGGCACCAGATTTATGAGGGGGTCCATCATGGGGGATCACACAAGATATAGATGGGCCACTTTCAAAGGACTCCAGAAATACAGACTCATCAAAAATAGGATCTTGGAATGACAAACCACCTCCTTGTTTCAAAATTTCCAAAATGTCTGCAAAGGAGACCTTCTCTGGTGGTGATTTTTGGGGATACTTCTCCCTCATTGAAGTCCATATCTTCGGTAAGAGACTCCATGGGGGGAGTCTAAGTGCCTCCTTTTACATGTCCTCTTCCAAGGCATCTCCTCTCTGGAATGTTAATGGGAGGTATCATAAGAGGTAGAGACCACCTCAGGTGGAAGATCCTGAATACCCCGAAACAGGCTGACCCTGAACAGGAATGGAAAGCCCAGTTCCCAGATCTGAGGAGGAGTGACAGGGTAGATCAGTAGCCAGAGAGATCAGGTCTCAGTCTGCAGAGAAAGCCTTTTCTATGACCTGGAAAGCCGAGGGACCCGAGAACCCCTGCCTAACTCCATCGGTACTGAAGCCCTTGAAGAAAAAATGACAAAGGCCTCTGATCCATGGCTCCCAGAAAGAATCGGACCTGTGCTGTCAACAGTCAAAGCACCAAGGGGGAGAGACAGGTCTGATAAAATGAGCCGAACATCTACCCTCGGATCCAACCTCCATGTTCCACATCAGAGTCCCACTCTGATCCAAAGATCTTGGAGCAGTGGTGGTCAAGGTAACTGTCGGAGTGGAGAAAGCGAAAGTCCAAGTCTGATAATGAGTCTCTCGGATGGCTAAGGTCACGGGGCTCTGAAACCAAGGGTCAAATCAGAGAAGGAGCGTGTATGCTGGCTGGCACGCTCACGGATCCAAGAGGGAACAAAGCCGACAAAACACCTATCTGGATCTGAACCCTGATAATCTTCCTTACCATCCCGTCCATATCATATTCTGAACGGTTTCTGGAGGACCTGGACGAAGCTAAAGACAGAAGACGGGACTGGCATGGAGTCTGCAAAATTTTCGTCGGCACCATAGGGGAGACTGACCAGATGGACAACTCCAGTGACAGGCTCCCAGTTCTCAGAACTGAAGTTCTAGGCTCGCATATTAAGGTAGAGGGTATAAGAGAACGAATCTTTTGATCCGACCTCCTCGGATCTGAGGGACGAGTAGAATCCTGAGGGGCCATGGAAGTTGTAGATCCAGATGAAGCCAGATCCAAAACAACAGTAAAAGTCTTCGGTGTAGGCACAGATAGATCCGAAAGAGCTTTTGGATCTGCTGGAGCCGAGCCTGGCCTCAAGGCAGTAGAATTCAAAGATTTTAGAAGTTTAGTTGGAGGTTCTGTTGATGCCCCGGGGTGCTTATGAGAGTGCTTCTTAGTATCTGGAACAGAACCTGATGTCTCTTTTAACATTAATTTGTCACGCCTATTTGTGACTGCTCTAGGACTGAACCCCTTACAAATGGCACAGAGACTGTAAGTGTGCCACACCTAAACAAATACATTTCTCATGCGAATTGGAGTGCTAAATTTTGTGTCCACACTCCGGACATCTTTTAAACCCTGTAGGCTTATCCATAACTTCAAAAATACTTTTTTTTTTTGGAACTGCTAACAAACTTCAACAACAACTATAATAACTGTAAAAGTAACAGCAATAGAAAGTTCTAAATCTTAACCACTAGACCATTACAGATCTATAATCAATACTATATAAAGGAAAAAATAAGGGACTTGGATTGCCCTAATGCCAGCAAAGAATTAATGGGCAGGAGGAAAAGAGTGAAAAACACTGACTATAGAAGAAAAGGTCACACTTACCTGCAGAATAGACTTTAAACTCTAGCTTCTTGAGCACTGGAGAGCATGTCTGACATGAATGGTGGCAAACGAGATCTGAGGAAGCTGTTCTTAATACAGAGGTTTGTGGGTAGAAGGAGGAGCTCGAGCCTGGAAGCTGAAGTCTGTAGAAGGCAGCAGAGTCAGATCCAAGGATCGCATCCATGACCCATATGTGAATTAGAACGAGAAGGACAACATCAGATTTACATGATTCAAAACGTTCTGGTACTTCTTATTTGATAACTAAGACGCAAGATTTAGCATTTGTTAAACTACCCACCTTGATATTTATTTGACCAGAGCTAAAAATCTATTTTTTTTCTTGGTCTCTTAGTGATACACCAACAGCCACTAGCTTTGCATCATCTGCAAACACAGATACCCAAATCTAATCACCACTCAACATGATGGATGCAAAGACATCAAACAGAAGAGGCCCCAACACAGACCACTGAGGTACTCCTATGAATCTCAAAGCACCAGGACTTAACATCCTTAATTTTCACACCTGAACATACTGATGTTAACCATTCAGCAGTCCACAAGTTAATATATGAATTTATGCCTTAAGGTTCCACTGTTTTAATAAATGGATGATGTGGCACTTTACATCCAACTGTTCATTGCCTCAATGACTGAATAAAAATCAAATGTGAAAGATGTAATCTTCCATTAATAAAACCACACCGACAAAAATCTTTTACTTGGAACTTGACCACCTCAATACGTTAATAATGTCCTTTCAAAACACTTGCCTGAAAGGCAAGTCAAGCTTGTTAATCTACAATTTTCTGGATTGTGCATATTTCTCCATTTGTGCATTGGAACAATTAAAGCTATCCTCCAAATTGAAGGTACACAACGTTTGGTAATATGTATGTTAAGTAGACAAGTAGAGCAAGGAATAACATAGTTGTTTACCCATTTAAAGGAAAACAATGTCTTGATATTAAACCTTAAACTTTATTTTTTGTCATTTATTAATCCTGCAAATGAAAATAAGCAATACAGTGAACAACCAAAGCAATTCCAATCATTTTTAGCTCCTAATAGCAAAGTATTCTCACCAAAGTGACATCACTGAGGCTACATTTTTTTAAAACATGCAGGCAGCCTCTCATTAACTGACAGATTCATAGGAAAGTACTAGGCTAGCTGTTCTTGCAGGTCATTTTAAGCCGTCTAGTAATTTCCCCTTTGGTGCTTGAATCAACCTGTCCCATTTGGTGTGAGACCGGCCTTACCCATCCCATGATCAATAACTGTACCTTACCCCTAGTGAGAATAACAGGGATCAGATCACAAATAATTGAAAAGGACCTAAGCATGGGAGAAATCCTTTAGGAGTTGCCCCCTGTCCATTAGTAGTACAGGGCTAGGTTCTGGGGTAAATTTTCTGTTTTCCTTTCATAGCTTCAACTTGCGCTTGAACATAGACAGGAATTCACTTTGTTTTACGTTGATGTTGTCTGTTTCACAACAGCAGTGTCTTAAGTGAGATAAACCTGACCCTGCAAACCATTCTGTTGCTGTGGCACAAGAGGTTTAGATCACCTGACAGAGTATTTCTGATTTATATGACTTGCTGATATGCAGTAAATGCATCAGTACTGGGTCAGAGGATGCCTTGTATGCCAGAGACAGATCACTTCTCAGCAGTCTGTAGGATACTGAATATAGTGGGAGGGCTTTGAGTCAGGTCCATGTAGGACATATTGTTTTGGCATCCTATCCTTTTGGTAACTTAGCTCTGTGGAAATTCCATTTGTTGCATGTGTCTCTGGACAGATACATGCCAAACAGGGCATAATACTCAATGAGTGGCCTAATGATGGCTGAGTAAAGGGGAACATTAACATCCCTAGATCTAGGCAGAATCCCATTGTTTATGAACTGTGTAATATAGAAGAGTTTTCTTATGACAGTGGAGACTTGCTGGTTAAAAGTTTGTTCACTGCCTACTTAAGTTCCCAAATCCCAAACAACTGAGTTGACTCAATGTGGTAGCTCACTGGGGTACAGGATTTCTTAAAGGACACAATAATGCATTTTTTGGTATTTAGTTTCAGTCCATGTACCTTTGTTCTTCCAGCTTTTATTTATTAACAGAGATTTAAGTATTCAGATTGAGGGTTTGGGGAACCATTTGTTTTGCTGAAGTGTAGGAGATCAAGGCTAGATGAATCATTAATAAAACAGAGTGCTATACATAAACTGGACAGGAAACTATACAAGAGAGTACAAGAACAGAGTTTCAAGCCTGTCTTAGTTACGGAGGGTCTTTAGTCACATTATCTTTTTAGTTAAGAATATCATCAGGGGTTTTTGTAGTTGTGTTATAGTATGACACATGCATACAAATAGGGTATTATATTTGCATCTATATTACATAATTGAACTTTTAAAACTTCAAACGTCATATTGTCGAAAAGTACAGTTTTGTACCTACCATAAATGTAGATGTCCGAACTGGATAGCATCTGCAGTCATAACAACTGGGTTGTCCTGTCGTCAGGCAGCCCTTCAGTCATCTCTGTTGGGCCATTTTCTCTCAGTGTTCTTGCCCCCAGATGCCAGTTGCCCTCTTGAAGGCTAAAATTTGGATAAATGCCAATGTTTCCAAAAAGATAGAGGTAAACACAAAAATAAGCATGTATGTACATATATACAAACAAATACACCATAAAAGACTCCCCACCAGCTAGCTATTAGGAGGGTAAACACCTGACTGCAGATGCTATCCAGTTCGGACATCTACATTTATGGTAGGTACAAAACTGTACTATGTCCTTCATGGATGCATCTGCAGTCATAACAATACCATAGCCAACTAGGGAGGAGGAAAAACTAGATTATGGTGTTTTAGGATCCCTTTGCTCGGGATCTGGAATATAGAGGCAAATTATAATGCTTAAAATATGCAAAATTTCGGAGTCAAGTAGCCGCCTCAATAATGTCTTTGGTTGCCAAGAAGGCTGTGGTAGTGGCTGTTGCCCTTGTAGAATGAGGTCTTATGTTCTGTGGAATTAGTTTTCCATGGAAGGAGTAACAGAATCGAATGCAATTTCCTATCCATTTGGAGATTGTCTGTTTGGAAATAGCTTTTCCTTCCCTTCCTGTTGCATAGGCTACAAAAAGCTGGTCAGTTTTTCTGCTACTTTTGTTCTGTAGTAGCTGTCTATGTACATCAGTATTCTTTCCCTCTGTTTTGTGGGTTGGGAAAGAAGGTAGTGCCTGGTTTAAAGACACTCTGGATACCACCTTAGGCATAAATGTAGGATTAGTCCTCATGGACACTCTATCTTGGTGGAAGATTAGGAAGGGTTGCACCCTGTAGTTCTGAAACCCTCCTTGCTGAAGTAATTGCCAGAAGGAAAGCAGTTTTCCATGACAGGTGTTGTAGGTCTGCTGTTGCTGCTGGTTCAAGGGTGATAGTGTCAACTTTTCTAGCACAAAGTTTAAGTCCCAAGCTGGTAATGGTGGCTTTGAGGTTTTACATTCTTGATTCCTCTGAGAAACTGCCTGAGCAAAGGGTGCGAAAAACAGGTGGATCAAAGCTGTATTCTGCTGAAATAGCTGATGCATGTATCTTGATGGAGTAGGACAGGCCTGAATGAAGAAGTTCGCCAGGTACTCCAGAATGTTAGGCATATCTATGTTTGACACATCTTTTCCTCTTTCAGTACTCCAAATGACAAACCTTTTCCATTTTCCAGCATAGTTCCTTCTTGTTGAAGGTCTGCGTGCTTCAAGAATAATGTCTAACTCTTTGGTATAGCTCTGTGTTAGCTGCTGTTATGTGATGTTCCATGCAGTCAGTTGTAAGGTTTTTAGGTTTGGATGTATGATGCTGTAGTTGTTCTGAGTTAACATCAAAGGCATCAGGGAATTGGCCACATATTGTTCCGAGACATGCTCCTCAGTAGTGGGTACCAGTGTTGTCTTGGCCAGTTTGGAGCTATCAGGATTATCCTTGGACGTTCTTCCTTTTTTTTAGTAGTACTTTGTGTATCAAGGGAAGAGGTGGAAATGCATATGCTGTTAGGCCTTTCCAGCTGAAGGAGAGCGAATCCACTTTCCATGCTAGTGGGTGGAATGTCCTTGTGCAGAATTTTTTGAGCTGGTGATTGAGAGGTGATGCGAATAGATCTATCTGAGGCATTCCCATTTCTTTGAGATGGTCTTGAAGATGTCGGGTGCAGCTTCCATTGGTTCTGCTTAATATGTCTGCTAGAGTATTTTCTTTTCCCGGTACAAATATTGCCTGTAACTGGATGTTGTAGCTGAGTGCCAGGGACCACAGTTCCAAAGTCATTCTGCATAGGGGGTATGAATGAGTGCCTCCCTGTTTGTTGATGTACCACATGACTGTGGTGTTGTCTGTCCTTATCATCAACTGGCCCTCTTTGAGAAATGGTTTGAACTTTTGGATTGCTAGTTTTACTGCCAGCATTTCTTTTAGGTTGATGTGCAGGTGAAGTTGATCCTGTGTCCAGAGTCGCATTTGTCCAGCATGTGGGCCCCGCATCCTAGGTCTGAAGCGTCTGTTGTGATGGTCTGGCTTGCTTGACATCTGCGAAAGGGTAGGCCTGGGTTTGACTGGCATGCCTGAGCCCACCATAGGAGCTCCTGTTTTAAGCATGGAATTAGTGGGATTTCTGTTTCCAGGCTGTGTCTGTGTTGGGACCATAAATTCTTTAGGTACCACTGTAGTTTTCTCATATGTAGTCTGGCAAATGGGACCAAGATTATGCATGATGCCATGAAGCCCAAGGCCTGGAGTACTTTCCTTGCTGTTATCTTGTTCAGTTTTGTTAGTGCCAAGAAGTAAAGAGGGAGTTCTTTTTGTTTTTCTGTAGTTAGGAATGCCATTTGTTTCACTGTGTCCAATTCAAGAAGGTCCTTGTCTGGGATGGTATTAGCCTTGATTTTTGTAAATTGACTGTGTATCCCAGTGCTTGTAGCAAGTAAATGACCCTTTGTAAATCTGTTGTCAACTTGCTTTTTGTCCCTTGTAGTAAGCAGTCGTCCAGGTATGGGTAAATGTGAATTCTGTAGTCTGCAATTTACTGATGCCAGGCATTTTGTGAATACTCAGTAGATAAGCCAAAGGGCAATGCTGAGAATTGATAGTGCTCTGATCCTGCAAGAAATCTGAGGTATCTTCTGCAGATTGGTCGAATGGGGACGTGCAGGTATGCCTCCTTGAGATCTAGAGTTACCAGCCAACACTCCTTGCCCAGCATGGGAAGAAGTTGCTGTAAGGTCAGCATTTTGAATTTTGGGACAATGATGTATGTATTTAAGGTGGACAGGTCGAGAATTGGTCTCCAACTTTTTCCTTTCTTGGAACTAGGAATAGTCTGGAGTAGAACCCTTTCCTTGCTCTGCTGTTGGCACTCTTTCCACAGCTCTCATGTTTGTTAACTCCATTATCTGTTGTAGAGCCTCTGTTTTTTGATTTGGAGGTAGATTTGGCATTCCTCTTTTGACTGGTAAAGTGTGGAAGTGGAACGTAGCCTTGATCTATGGTTTGTAGAATCCACTTGTCTTTTGTTATGTAGTGCCAGTTCTTTGAAAATAAGGTTAACTTTCCGGCTATTTGTTCCCTGGTAGGCGGATTTAGGGTTAAGTCACTGTGGTTGTGTTGATGTAGTGGCAGAGGTTGTGTCTGTGCCTCTGTTGTTACTGCCCACTGTCGCCCTCTGTAGGCACCTCCTCTAGATTGGTTCGTCTGTTCCTGCCCCTTTGAGATCTTGTGGAGTCAGGAAAGGACCAATTTTGGCAGGCCAGTTCCTGCTAAACCTTGGGGTTGTACCTGCAAGAAATCTTTAACCGTTTGGACAGATTTTGCCTTTTCTTCCATTTTCTTCATAACCTGCTGGGCAGGTGTACCAAACAAACTTGTCTTATCCATAGGAGCATCTAGCAACTTAGCTTTAACATGATCCGTAAAGCTTGCTCTTTTAGCCATGCATGCCTTCTTATCACTGTGCCAGTCATGGCTGATCTAAATGAAGCCTCCAGTGCATCATAGCCATTTAAGGAATGGTTACTAACCTGTTGAATGTTATTTACCATTTCTAATACATATTTCTTATCAAGAGATTCATCAGTGGTTAGCTTTTTAGTTAATTGATCAAGCATAAACTCTTGGTATTGTATCATGTGAAACTGACAGTTTAAAGCTCTAGCTGAGAGAGTAGCTGAAGTGTAGACCTTTTTACCCCATCTGTCTAATGACCTTGCTTCCCTTTCTGAAGGAATAGGGTTTTAGCTATGGTGGCGCTACCGCCCTTGGGACCCTGGGATATAGTTTGGGGTCTGCAAGTGGGGCCTTGTAAAGGTGGTGATGAGTATCTGGTACCCTGTAAAATCTGTCTGGTTTGGCAGGGGCTGGGGTAAAGAATCTGGAGCAGACATCATTGAAAGCATCATCCACACAGAGAGAACAGGAGGTATAGCTAAGGGCCTGTGCTGTGGAAGGTGCAGAAAGGTCCTAAGTCTTTTCTGGAGTCTGAAAAATCCTGTTGCTGCCATTGGAACTGCTCAGCATGGCATATAAGTTTCCCCAAAGGAGAATTCTTCTGGTGGGGAAGCAGCTGGAATGGAATCTTCAGCATCAGAATCTTCAAAATTGGAGAAAGGAGCCTCTGGCTGGTCAGTTATGTCTGATTCATCAGCAGAATCATCAGAGGACACTGGCTCAGGGGGCTCTGCCCTAGGTCTCTTCTCTGGGGGCTGAGAGGCCCTGTCTGGGTGAGATTGAGTTCCTCTGATTAATGAAATTAAGTCTTCTGCCAAAGTAAGCATTTGAGAACTAGAAGAGGGCCTAGTAGTGGGGGGTTTAACAGGCACTGTTTTAGTAGTCTTGGCTGCTTTAGCCCTGGCGAAGGCCTTAATGGACATGGCTGCTGGAGGCCTAGCTCTGGGGTAGAGACATCCAAGGGAATGGTGTCTGATAAATCAGTGGCAACCACCGTAGTGGATAAAATTTCTGAGGCCGATTCAAGAGTGGTAGCAGGGGCCTCAGTTGTAGAGATAGATTCAGCTGTACTTTGAGCAGTTTTTAACCGTGGTTTTGTCGGTCTTTATCTGGCAGATTGGGAAGTCGGAGGATCCGACGGCATAATGTACGCAAAATCAGAACAAAACTGTTCACAGGCGAACAGGCTGCCCTACACAAGGCAGGCAATGAGTGGAAATCTTTATGAGGTATTTGTTTCCCACAGGTTAAACAATTATTAACTTTTTCTGACATCGGCTGAGGCAAGAAAGGTTCCAACGGGTACTTAGCTTTAGAAGTCTAGTAGTATTCGGTAGAAGTAATCTCTGGATCCGACCCAAGAAAGACTGAGGAAAATGGCGTCGGCTGATGCCTTTATGAAGACCAACAGAGATGACATCGGGTGAAGTGCGACATCAGGACCGGACTTTGGAATCCGGCCGACTGAAGGGCTGCCTGACGACAGGACAACCCAGTTGTTATGACTGCAGATGCATCCATGAAGGACATCTATATGATCGAACTTTTAAAAGTTTGAAAATGTAATAAAAAAATAAATAAACCAAAGAAAAAACCTACCTGAACGATTTAAGCAGCCCCCACCCCCCGCTCTTTAAATATACCAACTTCGAGATCGCACTATAGTACAGAAAAGGGAAAATTTCCTATTCTGCACTGTACAGAGATCTCCATTGAAACATTCTAACTTTTAAAAGTTCGATCATATGGTGTCGACCATATGAAGTTCGAACTTTTAAAAGTTCGACACGACAACGTGATATAGACCTTTGTATTCAATAAATGGTCTGATCATGGTAAAATATAGAGGAAAGGTAACTTCTTTTGACTTGGATGAGATACCTTTGCTTAATAATTGGGTTATACAAGAGGACTTCCTGACTACTGTTGTTCCATTTTATTTATTTTTATGTTACATTTGTTTACTGGGAATGTCCAACTGGGCCACTGGCCCATTTTCAGCAGAGGCCCTGGGGGAAAAGCTTTATAGGACAAAATTTACAAAAATGAAATAATGTTTAACAATAATCAAACATTAAAAAAAAAACATTTTTAAGAATTTATGTAAAAAATGAGTACATAACAGAATACATAAACGTAGTATATAATTCAGAATACGTAATGCATAATATATAATTCAAGTAAATCGGTTGACATTAATAAAACTTGAAAAAGTTGTAAAGACAGAGTTACATGATGAGTGACAGGGAAATAAAGAGATGGGCTGAATTCGGATCAAGATAAAAGTATAGGGGTAAAACTGAATAGAGTTAAGCTAAGGGAGTCATAGCAAGAAAGTGCTAGAGGTAGAGAGACATTTTCAGCCTGGTTTAGTACAGAAGCAAAGCCAGTTGCTGGTGAGGTGTTCCTTTAGTAGTAGTTTGAATTTGGATGTGTTGGTAGTATTAAGTATTGCTTGTGGTAAGGAAGTCCATTATTTAGATACCTGGTTTGAGAATAGGGAACCATTTTGAAACTTATGTAGACATGGTAGTCAAAAAAGAGAGAGTTGTCTAAAAGGTGTTGAAATTTCTTGATGGCCTTATCATTCTACAGTTGGGTGTTAACGAACATTCATAGGTTACTAATCAAGCAGTCTATCAAGGAGCCTAGTACAATTTTCCAGTTATTCATAAGCACTGCCTGGCTAAATGACTTGCTCAAGGTCACAAAGCAGGCAAATGAAGGCTAAGGGAATCAAACTCTGTACCACAAAAGCAGCTTGTAGCCTTAATCCTCAGCACAAACTGACAATACTAAAACTGCTACTGTGCTTTTGAATGGCCATGGTAGGAATCGAACCTACAATTTTCTGATCTAAAGTAAAGACATCTAACCCATTAGGCTACAAGGCCAATCCTCTAAGACATGAGCTGCTGTCATATTTCTTTTAACCAATGATGATGATGATGCTACAATTCTTTTCATTTAATTTAAGCCAGTTTATTAATGCACCTTTGATTTGTATGCTTCAGCCTTGCTAGTATCAGCTACTAAGTAAAGGCAACAGAGATTCCAGTAACTAGCAAATTTAGTCAGCAATATGTCTAGGTTAGTGGTTTGGATATCCAAGAAGATAGTGAACATAAGGGGTACCAAGTACTGAGCCCTCACATATGCCTCTAACCACCTTTTTTGATTTCTGAGATGGCACCTGCTACTTTAACTACACAGGTTGTATCACCCACTCCTCAGTCTCTGTAACTTGAACCTAGCAATGGGCTTTGTCCTACAGGTGTGGTACACAGTAGTTATGCCACTTCACTAGGGTGGCCCCACCACTTTTAGAAATTCTAGAACTATCAGTACGAGTCCTATTCAAAGCCATGGAACTTATCATAACTGACCTAAATAACTATAAAAACAAAAATCATATCAGACCTGACTCCCACAATTTGGCTTTATGAAGCATAGATCTTAGCTGTTGAATTCAGTAAACTTCTTTGATAGGATTACTCAGGCTGTGCACTGCAGGTAAGCTGTCGACACAGCATACCTTGACTTCACCAAGGCAACTGATGCCATGTCACATGCAAATATAATAAACAAGCTGATGAAGCTCCAGACTTGACCCATATATGATTAGGCGTAAAGCCATCAAGCTCAGGGGCACAACTTACACTGTAAGAGTAGGGGTACATCCTCAGCATGAATGTGGCCAGTGGGAATCCCTCAGGATTTGTGCTGGGACCCTATTAGCTACCTATTTTTCAGATTGCTATACATCCTGTCAATAGCTGATGTACAAAATAAAATGGGTGCAAACTCAATGCTACAAAGTGTGACACTTTCACATTTGGTAAGCAAGTCCTAGCTCCAGCATGTAAAACAGAAATCTCATTCAAAATGAGAAGGTAATGTGTGACTACCACCTTGCAGGAGCAGTTAGAAAATTCTTTTACCTTGTACAGTTCATAGCTAAAGGTATTTCCTCTAGACCAAAAGACATCCTGATCTTTTTGTACTCTACACTGATCAGACCAGTCATTTAGTACAACATCCCCTTTGGGCATGTACCTTACTAAGCATATTAAGCAAATGGAAAGACCCTAGAGGTTCTTAACTTAAAAGGATTGTGGGCTTAAAAGACCTGAAGTACTAAGAGACTGGAAGCTATATTTAGTTTCATATAGACTCCTTAGGGGAGACCTGCGTGTGCCTTGTTTATAGGGACACAAGGGATCCAGTAGTTCAACAGCTCTTATACCTCAAAATATATCAAACAATCCTACCAACTCTAGAGCCAGGCACCTAAACCTACTCTAACAAATGAATAAGACAAGATGGAGGGATACATTTGTCACAGTGTCTTACTCCTTCTATGGAACAAATTTCTTCTCCAACTTAAGCAGTGTAACACATTGTCTGCCTTTAAAAAGGCGCTGGACAACTGCATGGGTATTCACAAAATCACCATGTTATGACTGTCCTTCCCACCTTGAAAGGGAGGCAAGGCAGAAATGACCTTGTGGTTCATATGCCTTTTAACTCCTATGGTCAGACAGCTTGCTGTTTTTTATATAAAAAAGGCTTACATTCCAGCACTTAAGCTTATTTGTAATACCAGTACAGAGAATAGTTTGAGGTCTTGACTAGAGCCAGGTACACCATATGAACTGACCGATAACCCACAGCTTCAGTGACTTTCTCAAATTGTGTGTTATCAGACCTTATGGAATTGCACATTAATTAGTACAGTGCATGACTTCGTAAATTATACTAAAGTTGATGAGTCTACACTTCCTGGGATATGGAGTGAGACCTTTTTATGAAGTTTCATAATAGTAGCCATTCTTTTTTTCATCTCAGGAGCATAACCTGTGATATTGCTTAAGCTGAACAGTTTTAGGATGGCTTCAGAGAGGTTGCATCTGGTGCTGTTATTTAAGCAGACAAGTGTATCATCAAGGTCCATAGAAAGTGGTATTATTAGTGCTGGAGACTACAGTTAAGACATGTTCCATAATAATCTTGGGGAGAGGGAGGGACTTAGGAATTTGTGAAACTTCAATAACTGTTTTTGTTTTTGGCAGAGCTGAAGCTAGGTCATGTGGTGTCTTGGGCACCCTCCCCATTGGTGCTCTCCTCTGAAAATTGCACAGATGAAGACAAAAAAAAAGTTCTCTGCGCAAAGAGATTTCATATTGCTACATAACAGCACTTTATATGTCTGAAAAACCTTGCAGAAGTTGTACCAAAGAGATGCACTAGATTCACGCTACAGTTCCCAACAAACACAACAAGCAAATTGTTTAAACGGAAGCAGTCTTATTCGTGGCTGTTTAAATGACTACAGATACTTCTGTCACGCCCAGTTACCCAACACAAGTGGCTGCATCAGTAAGTTGCAGGGACTAATTGGCATTCCTTCTATAGTGTTGATTTTGCCCTCTAACAGCTTATATCTAGGACAACTCCACCCCCCCCTCTTTGCCCCAACCTTGCAACAGCTTTTGTCTCTGGTGCTAAGTTAGGATAAAAGAAAAATATCTGCAAGAATACTAGCAGTATATTAAGAGTCAGAGTAGGTAAGGTATTCAGGGTATTGTAGAGTGTGATTTTTTTTTCAGTCTGATACAGTTAAATAAGTTATGATTGTCCTTGGCTTTGGATGCTAATTTTAATGTGTGTTCTGCTATGATCTCTGTAATGTTAACTTTCAGATATTTGCTTAGCTTTTTTGACAATGTTTGTTGTGTGCGTGTGTATAGTATGATTATAGGCCTTAATTTGCTTTTGCCTTTTATTATATAGCTTATTAATTTTGCATTCCAGCAAGATGCATTATGTTCCCAGATATATTTGGTGCTGACTGCGACTGCTTGGTTTAAGCTATTTATTAGACTGCAGTAAAATTCACTTGCATAAATGACAGTTGAGGCTACATGCGGGAACTGAAATTTTACACTGGGGTATCAACAGCTCATCACACAGTTTTAATAAGTTTATCTTTGTATGCCTAGCTTGACTGAATGCAGAGTATAAATGTTACTTTGTGGACTGTTGTCCATAAGTGGCTTGTTACTGCTACGCTTATTGTAAATGGATTGGTGACACTAGTTGCCATGATGCAGCACACCAGCATTGCAGGGGTTGGACCTCTGTGACTGGATTCTCTGTTGGGACATTAGTTTGGCACTGAATCTCAGTAAGGTGTGAATGGACATCTTTGGGACTGGCTGACATGATATGGCAGAGGCTTGTCATAGGATTCCTATTAGATGACCGAAGACACATTTTATCGAATGTGTCTTGGTCTAACTTAAAACAACAAAAAGGCAAAAATAGCAAAGCGGCTTCTAAGCGAATTCCTTCCCAGGGAAAGAATTTGCTTGGCCGCTTCCATTACTTTGTTGTTTTCGGCACTGTAGTGCGATCTCGGAGTTGGTATATTTAAGTAGGGGGGAAAGGTGAAGCCCCCCACCTTAGTCTTTCAATTTTTTTTTGGAACAGTGATTTTTATTTTCTCTTGGAAAAAAATCGCTGTTCTGAGCTTTCAAGATTGTAAGCTTTCACTTACATGGGGTCGATTATTCATCGTTTGCTTTTTTAAGCGTTCGATGATATAATATAGACCCCTTGTCATACTACTGCCTTGTAAGTGAAGTTTTCTGGGTGTTCAACAGTGAATTCTTGCAATCCAGCAATGTAACCAAAATGCATTCTGTGTGAAGTGGAGAAAGGGAATGTACTGCTGCACCAATTTGTGGCCTTCACATTTCATGGGGATAACCTTATGGCTATAATAGTGTTAAGTCAGTGCTTGGATATGACTTATGCTTTTGATTGGGAGGAAGGGGGGTGCAGTGTGGCTTCAATGTGTAAGAAATTGTCAATTTCTGGCCACACCCCTGCAAAGATGTAAAACTTTTTTTTGCCATCCTTTTTTGAACCTTTCTTCTACATGCCCAAAGTTGAACTGTTGCAGTTCCACATCGCTTACAGTTATTTCTTGGGATCTTGACTGCTTCAACGTGATTTATTGTGCAAATAGCAGCATTGATTGTGCAGCCTTGCTTCTACAGAGAAGCATACCTTTCAAATGCCCTGATTTTTCATGGACAACCCAGAATTTGGCTCAAAAATTCTCCATGCCACCTAAAACTTGCAATTTTGGAAGAACAATTGTGGATTACACTCACTAATAACAAGTTAGACTATTTGAAAAACGTATGCTAACTCAGATTCTCTTAAGCTGTAAATTTCTCAGTAGTAGCAGCATTTTAAAGTATCCTTGATTGTCTTTGACTTCCGGACGCAAGAGCTGAGAGCTATGCTGGGAAAGATTTGTACCCACACCTGTTGCCAAACACTTCTTTGCAAATAGCCACAGCTTCATAGGATGCCTTTTCTAAGCACTCCTTTGTGTTTATAGCTGAAGGTAGTAGATGCAGCAGTTTGTCACAGATGTACTAATCTTACAGAAATATTCCTTGGTTTTACCTTTTCTCTGAACCTACAGCTTTCCATGAATTAAATTTCCATTTTATTTTGCCATGTTTCCTCCTTATTTACTTTGTTTACAGATATAGTGGTTTTGATGTGCAGTTTTAACTGCCTCATCAAAAACTTGTTTGCTGCAGTCACTGAAACACTCCATGAATAGTTTAGGAGTCCCTAGAATGGGAAACTTGGTACTTACTGTACAACTTTTGTGTGGTAAAAATAAATCTCAGAATACTTAAAATCTCGTTCACCATCATAATTTTATTAACAATATAAGCTGACAGAGTTTGGTATACAGTATTACAATGTGCAAGTACTGCTGATGAGGCTACAGTAAATTGCAGACTGAAAGAAGGCAAAGCAGATCTGTACTGCCCCCACCAAGTGATTTTATCTTGCTCAAACAGTATTTTTTTGATGTACAGCATGCGACTCCCATAAGCTGGAGAATTAAGCAGTAACTGGTTCACTAAATACAAGTCATTATGTATTTGTACTTCCCTGATAAAAGATCATAACACTTTGAGGTATCGCTTTCTCTCTTTACAATATAATGTAAAAATTATTTTCTCCCTCACTTTTGAGTTCAGGGAAGAAGACAGGGAGATGGATAATTTGGCTTAAAATACATTTGGATACCACTTTAGGCATAAAAAACAGGAATAGTTCAGTAAAGAAACCCTGACTCTAGAAAACGAGATAAGGCTGACCCCTCTAGTAAGGGCTTGCAACTTTGACACTCTTCTTGTAGAGGTCAGAGCACCCATTAGAACCATCTTCCACATTAAGAACCTCAAGTTGGCCAGATAAGCTTGGTTTAAGTGGGCCAAGTTTTAGCTTCGCTAACAAAATTAAGATCCCAAGGAGGAGCAATCAATTTTCTTTGAGATCTCTTATGCAATACCCATTTCAAAAACATTCTGACATATGAATGTCTTAAAAGACAGGGATCCATGAGATTAACAGGCCATAGGAAAGCAGCTCACACAAATACTGTAAAACCAGAGAAACACTAGCCCTGAACGGGGTGCTGGCTATGTTCTTAGCACAAAAAAGAAAGAGGATACCATGGCTGGAGTGCTGTAAAAAAAACCTTAATTCACCATAGAACAATAAAAGCAATAAAACACAGTAAGCACTTTCACAGTCTGTTATACAACTGCTTCTTCAGACCCTAAAACCACACACAACCTAAACTCATTTACACTAATAAAAGCCCCAATCAGCAGGCAGCATTAATTAAGGCATCTCATTCACTCAGGCAGGTTGCAACAAACAGAGAAACCTTTAATGTGTAAGGTGTCATGCTTTCAAAACAGTTTACTTCTGATACTGAATACACTAGACTTTTAGGAACCCCAGCACTTGTATATCTGATACTACAGCTCTGTCTGTGAAAATGAAATGCGTTCAGTTTTGTCTAGCAAAGATAATTGTAAGTTTTTTAACTTGGAACCCTCGATGTGAGGCACTGAGAGAACTGAAAGGATGGTCTTTGACAGAAATTCGATCAGTCAATAAGGGAGGGGGTGTAGTGTTATCACTGTTTATACTGAAAGAATGCTTGAGATGTTGAGTGACAATGCAGTGTGTGTTTTGATTTCTAAAAGTCAGTTGTCTGGCATTATAGAACGAATGGAGTTCTTTATGCATGACAAAACTTATTACTGAAGATTTGTATAACTATTTTGTGGTTAAGTACCCAGTGATACCAGTCCTGTATGGACTCCCTGAAGTACACAAGGATTTGGTATGCCCCCCATGCGTCCAATAGTTTCTAGTAGAGGCTGGGCTACTGAGCCCCTTTTGATTTATATTGAGAAGAATTTAAGACCAGTTTTGAATACTGTGACTACAGTCTTAAAAGGACACAGGTAGTTTCTTACATGATTTGCTTCAGGTGACCTGCAATGTGAATTGGAATGATTTTATTTTTATCACATTACATATAGCCTCTCTTTTTATGGTGATACCCAATTAATGGGCCATTGAGAATATTAGGTCTTTTTTAACAGTTGGTAATCATATGACATCAGATAAGACTAATTTAATTTGTATGCTTTTGGATTTAGTCTTGAATAACAATGTATTATTTTTAATGGTAACCACTATTTACAGAGGGTTGTGCCAACAGCTATGCCAACCTTGCTTTAGCCAGTTGGCAGCAAGACTTTGTACTTAAAAACAATGTTTTTATAGACCATATTTTTTATTATAGGAGATTCATGGATGATGTGTTCATTTTATGGAAAGGATCTTTAAAGCCTAGTAAAAGATTTTATAGACTATCTACACTCCAAGACACCTTTTCAAAAGTTTACAGGCACTTGTTCACAGGAGTCCATTAATTTTCTGGATGTAGCCATCAGTAAGACAGTAGGTAGTCGGCTTAAAACACAAATTTTTAAAAAAGAATGCAAAAAGAATAATTTATTATACTACAGTAACATGCATCCTCACATGTACCATGTAATGTAGTAAAGGGACAGGTAATAAGAACTACGAGGCTACCATACTGATGAAGGTGATTTAAAATGAAGTTTTGTAAAAAGAGGATACAACAGTAATGAGGTTGATAAATGCATTGAAGAACTGCAGTCAGAGAGAGAAGGCTTGGGGAGACCATATTTTTCGACCCATGTAGACCCACTAAAAAACAGATCTAAGAAAGAAATAAGACTAGCTCTAACATACTCTAGCAATATTAACATGGTCTGTGATATTAAGAAGAACTGGCCTATTCTGAAGTCACATGAGCAACTAGGAAAGGTACTGAGTAAGAAATCCAGTTTTACGTTCAGGAATAGACTGTCTTTGAAGAGACCATTATGCTATAAGAACATGAGGGATGTATATATATCCCCCTATCAGATCGTGAAGGGACATTTACCTGCAGGAAATGTAAGGCCTGCAGGTTTATACATATAGGTAACAAGTTTGTACACCCTATGCTGAATTTTGTTATTGAGACTTCCCTTTATGTGGACTGTCTAACTAAGGACTTGATCTACTTTGCATACTGCGTGGTATGCCATGCCTATTACATAGGGAAAACTAACACATGCTTGAAAGACAGAGTGCTACAGCATGTTAATGACATAAAAAATATGAAAACTATGAATGCTCTAGCCCAGCATGTACTAGACAAGGGACAGAATCACAGCTTTAAATGTTTAGCATTAGAAGTCTTGGTCACAAATTCAAGAGGGAAGACTTTAAGAACTTAACTGAGGTGAAAGAACAAGAGTGGATTATACTTTTGAATAGTGATAAGTCCCCCTGGCTTAATGACAGGGTCGCTCTGAAACCAGTTTTGAAAGCATGACACCTTACACATTAAAGGTTTCTCTGTTTGTTGAAACCTGCCTGAGTGAATGAGATGCCTTAATTAATGCTGCCTGCTGATTGGGCTTTTATTAGTGTAAATGAGTTTAGACTGTGTGCGGTTTTAGGTCTGAAGAAGCAATTGTATAATAGACTGTGAAAGTGCTTACCGTGTTTTATTGCTTTTATTGTTTTATGGTGAATTAAAAGTTTTTTACAGCACTCCAGTCGTGGTATACTCTCTCTCTCTTTTGGAATGTACTTGGACTATTTGAACAGAGCGTATTTTGCCAATTTCTGGATTTTCTACTATTATGTTATTAGCACAAACTAGAAAACTTTCTCCATTTACTAATATATGACTTTGTAGTTTTCATTCGTACCTGCTACACATCCTCAATAAACAGGTCCATTAAAGGAATTAAGACCCCATCATTCAAACAGCCCATTCAAGATGTTTGGGGTTGGGAGATATCAAACATCCTTGTTCTTGTAAGAGCAGATCCAATTTGTGAGAAAGCTTGTGATGATTGCCCCTGGCTATTTACAAAAGAAAGGCCCATGGGTTACCTGGGCCAGACGTTAGTCACCACAATGTTCTTTGGGAGATTCCTTTTGAATCTTCAGAAGTACCCAGGATATCAGTGGAAAGGGTGGAAAAGCATGCAGGAACATTTATGTTCAAGGTAACAAAAAAGGCATCTGTCTTCCAGGTCTTTTTGCATGGAGTTCTGGAGCAAAATCTTGCTAGCTGATTGCTCAGACAGGAGGCAAATAGGTCTACTTAAGGAACTCCCCACAGATGGATCAAATCTTGAAGACCCCTGAATAGTTTCCATTTGTGAGGGTCAGCCTTGTCCTGCTCAACACGTTTGTCACACAATTTTGCTCGGACAGAATGTAGGATACCAGTAGAGTGAGACTGTGCTGTGAAGCTATTTCCCAAGCTAACATGGCAACCCTGCAAAAGGGGGTACAATCTGGTTCCCCTTTATTTACTGATACACCACATGACTTAGGCATTGTCTGAAACAGGACCCAGGGACCAAAGATGATTCACAGAGTGATGTGCCTTGATCAGGTCAAGCATCTCTTTATATTTGTGTGCATGCGCCTGTCCTTGGTGTCCTGTACACCTTGCACTTTTACTCTCCTAAAACTTCTCCATAAGCAAAGTCTGAGGTAAATGAGGTGAATGACTGTTCTGGAAAGGAAGACCCCGATTTAAGGATATTTGCTGTCTCCACCAAGTGATTTCTCTTCTGACAAATTCCAGCACTAAGATTTGAAAAAACAAAGGATGCTGGTGCTGGGACCCGATGCCATGAGACCCAAAACCCTGAGGTACTCCTCAGAGTGACTGAAGTCTGAATGGAAATCCTTAGGAAAAGATTTAGATAAAGATCTATTTTTCCCTGTGGAAAAAAAGCTCTTACAACTGAGGCATCTAGCTGACACTTCAGGGACACAATCCTGTCTGACCAAGTCAAAAAAAAATTTTTTTTGAATGTTCTCTTGGAATCCCAGCTTGTGTAAGAGATCTCTCACCCAAGTGAAAGATTCCTGACCCTATTAAAAAGATCATAAAGATAAGCAAATCATCTAAATATGGCCACATGTTCACACCCTGCAAAGAAATATAACTGGAGCTACAGAATTTGCGAACACTCTTGGTGTAGAGCATAGTCCAATGGGCAAGACAGATAACTGATAATGTTCATCTAAACATACAAAACTTTAAGAAATGTCTGAAGTCTGGATGAATAGGGATATGAATATTTCAAATCTAGTATTACCAGGAAACTTGTTGAGGAAGTGGTAACAGGCTGTGAGGTCACATTATTCTGAATTTGGACACTGTCACAAACAGATTTAGGAAAGAAAGATCCAGAACTGGTCTCCAAGCATTTTTTTTCTTTGGAACTAAAAACATCCTTGAATAAAAACTTTTCGCCACCTGGAAGGAGGAGCTGGCTCTATCACTAGCTGGGGACAGCAAGTGATGAAGGACAGGTGGAAATAAGACAAGCAGCCTGGTCTGGTGAATGAGGAATTACCCCCTGGAAGGGAGAATTTTTTTTCCAGCTGTTATCTGTAAACCTTGAAGACTGATCTTCAGAACTCAGTTGTCTAAAACCATCTGATGCCAAAGAGAAGAGAAGATTCGGTCTTTCGGGAAGGGAAATGAGATAAGGCTGCCAGGATGGCAGGTCCCTTAAATAGTCATTCTGTCTTAATGGACCGTCCATGGTTCTGGGAGGTATCATAATTTTTTGGACCCCCCCTCCTTGCCATTTCTTCTTAAACATCTGTTTACCCACATTTTGGTGAGACTGTATTTTGTTTTTTGCCAAAACAGGATAAGAGGTTTGAGAATCCCTTTGAACATTTGGAAAAGGAGAACTGAAACATCTTAAGAGATTCCCTGAATCAATTTACTCCTTTCAAACTTTTTGTTCATCTATGTAGCAGAATCTCTATCCAAAGAATAATTTAAAATCTCATTTTTTTTAACATCTAGGAGGTTGAGAATGCAACCAGGCAAACCTCCTCAAAACAATACCAGTGGTCATAGCCCTGGAAGAAGAATCAAATGAGTCATACATACACTGCAAACAATGAGTAGCGACCTGTACAACTGAAAAGAACTAAAGTATATAAAGTACATGTTTCCTCACTAGAAAAAACTGTAGACAAAACTTTCCTCATACTGTCACAACTAGTCAAGACAAACTTTAATATATGAGCCTGACAATTCAAAACTCTGAAAATCAAAGTTGCAGAAACATTCACCTTTCTCCCATACTTACCAATCACCTTCCCAGCCTTATCAGAAAGTGTAGGATTAGAATTAACTAAATGCTTAGCAGCAGCAGCAGAATTAACTAAAGCTAATGCTACTGGGAGAGGTTTGGGAAGACTGTATAAAGATTTAAAAGACTGAAGAACATTATACTTCCCAAAGGCCTTTTTAGGGGGCAACTGGCCATTAGGAGAACTGCAGGCAGTAACACAGGTCTCCCAAAGCTGACCGAACTGAAAAAATGAGTGAAGGTTCTGGAAATTCTTTCTGCAACAGCTCATAGTATTTTCCAAGGGACTGAGAAGCCTCAGTGTTCTCCCACTGAAAACACCGGCATATTCTTGAAATAATCTCAGAGAAAGAGAACCCGTCAAAGAACCAGAACCTCAGTCTGAATCAGAAACCTCAAGAGGAAAACCCTGTATTTATCCCCTTTATCTTCCTGTCCATATTCAGAATCTTTAATCTCTTCAGGAAGTGAGGTGTCCCTCTTTCTTTTATCAGAAACTACTTTATAAGAAGGATCAATAGCCTAACTTAAACCCCGAGCCAGATCCAGTAAACTACTCCTGCCTAAGGAAATTTGAGGAAGATAAAATAAATATTTTCTGCTTTTTTTTGACAGGAAAAATAGGGCAAACAGTATTAAAAGCAGCGCAGCTTCCAGCGATGAGCACAGCATTCTGATAAAACAGGGAAGTCTTCCCTGTTCCCTCTTCATTAAAGACAAGAGTGGCTCTCTCCCTTCTCCACTGAGGGGACCAAAACAGCTATAGAGGACATGGCTAACCTTTGGTCTACAGTGGCTGGAGGTGCTACACCAGTGGGATCCAGGGAAAAAAGACAAGTGGTCTGAGGTACAATAAATGGCCACAGCGAAGTCGCTCTACTGTGGCTGATGGAAATTACTAGCCTACTGTGGTGGAAAAGGCCATCTGCTTAACTTTTTCTTTTTGTGACTGAAAGACCAACCGTGGGACCAGCAGCTTGTTCCACGTTCAAGTCAAAAAGAGTGCCTCTTTCCTGGACAAAATAAATTTTTTTTATTTTTGCACATAAAAACACAGTTAAAAGCATTTTAAACACTCGCGTCTATAATCACGTTATCGAAATATTACTACATCGAATCACTAATCGATGTAGTAAACTACTGAATAATGCTTAAACAACAAAAAGCAAACAAAAATAAAAACTAACTAGCGTAGGGGCAGGGGGGCAAGCCCCCTGCACCCCTCGCACCCCCCTACTTAAATATTCCAACTCCGAGACTGCACTACATTGAGGTAAACGGAAATCTCCCCCTATGGAAATTTCCATTTACCTGCACAATTGTCCTGTGCTTTCAATGTTGTGGTGCTGACAATATCAGCTTTGATATTGTCGGCTTTTGACATCGTGAAGTAGACCCAAACACTCAGTCAGCCTTGAAAATAAAATTATTTCTATTCATCTACAGACAAATGGTTTTCAATTACTTTAAACAACATTTAAACTGACAGGGGAAAAATGAGCACTCTTGTTTAAAAGCACAATACAGTCTTGTGACAGTCTGCTAAAATACAAACCCCAAGCTTTAAAATAACTTTCTAGAACAGAAATGTTAATAAACATTTTTTAAACAGAATCTTTCTCCCCAAAGGGAAATAATTTGCCCAGCAAAAGAACAGTACAAGCCAACTGTCAATCCTCAAAAGCCTCACAGGAGCATGGCAGGAAAGCTCTGGAGGGCTTGGCACCCAAACATGTCTTTTTAGTCAGTTCAGCTTGAGCTGACTGTTTGCCCATTTGAAAGGTGCCCTGAATCTTTGAAAGCTGGCCAGCTGTTATATATCCTATGCAGGATATAACCCATATAGCTAAGGCTGCTGCAGCAGAGATTAATATGAACATCCACTATTAACTGGCTGGAAGGAGTCACCACAACGATGTTGGGGGAAATCCTTCTAAATCTTCAAAAGTACCCTAGATATCTGTGGAAGAGTAGAAAAGCATAAGCGAATATTCCTGTCCAAGGAAAAGAGAAGCCATCTGTTTGTTCAGGTCTTATTGCATGGAGTCCTGGGGTAGAAGTTTGACAGATGATTGTTCAGAAGTGGCAAAAAGGTCTACTTGAACAACTCCCCACAGACAGAACAACGCTTGGAAGTCACCGTCATATCAAACTCCCATTCACATAGGTCTGCTTTTGCCCTGCTTAGCTTTTCTGGCACACAGTTTTGCTGCAACTGAATGCAGGATGTCTGTAGAATGAAAATGTGCTGCATCTCTACTTCCCATGCTAACATGGCTAGTCTGTATAGTGGTAAGACCTGCCCCCCCCTGCTTATATATTACATCACTGTGGCATTGTCTGTAAAAACGTGAAGTCCTGGGGATCAAGGCTGATTCAAACAGCTGACTGCCTTGATAACAGCAGACATCTCTTATTTTTATATGCTTGTCTCTGTATTTGCTCTCCCAAATACTTTGCACTTTTATCCCCCCTTGACACTGCTCAGCAAGCAGAGTTTGAGGCATTTGTAGTGACTAACTGCTTTGAAGCAGGAGAAGGGAAAGGGAGACCTGGATTCAGAGATATTTGATGTCTCCACCAATTGATCTCTTCTCACTAATCCCAAAACTGGAATCTAAAAAGATAATGGGTTTTGAGGCTGGGACCAAAGAAACTTCAGATGGTATTGTTTCTTTTTCATGCAGAGTCTTGCCAGAGGCAACATGAGACTCATTGATGCCAAGAGGCCCAGAGTCCTGAGGTATCCTCTCTGCGACCAAAATCTGAGTGGAAAACCCCTTGAACAGATATAAGTATAGATTTCTTTTTTCCAGTGAAAGTAAAGCTCTTTGTTCTGAGGTTTCTACCAGACACCCCAAAAACACAATCGTGTGACGGAGTCAAAATACTTGAATGTTCTCAGAGTCCCCATCCTGCATAGGAGATCTCTCACCCAAATGAGAGATTCCCAACATTGAGAAAGACTGCAAAGATGAGGATCTAAATATGGAATAATGTGGACACCCTGTAGACTGAAGTGACTATAACTGGAGCTAGATGCTTTATAAACACTCTTGGGGCAGTGAATAGCCAAAGAGTAAAGAGGAGAAATTATGAGACCTAGACACATAAACCTTAGGAAACATATGACGTCTGGATGGATAGAAATATGATAAACAAAAATCTATGGTTACCAAAAAAACCCTCAAATGAGGAAAAGGGGTAACAGGTTCTGAAGTGCAAGCATTTTGAACTTGGGCACTATCACAAAGTAGTCTAGGAAAGAAAGGTCCAGAACTGGTCTCCAGGCATTTTCTACCTCTGGCACCAGAAACATTCTTGAATAAAAACCTCTTCCCAGCTGTGAAGGAGAAACTGTTTCTATTGCCACCTAAGTATATGCTGTAGGACAGGAGGTAACAGAGGGGTTTGGTCTCTGTTGGATGTGGAATCATTCCCTGTAAAGGAGGGATTTCTTCCCACTCCCATTTGTAACCATGAGAAAGCAGTCTCAGAACCCATTTGTCTAAAACATTCTCCTCCCACTGAAAACACTGGCACATTCTGGAAACAGTCGCAGAGAAAGAAATCCTTCACAGTGAGATTGAGATAACATTCTCTCCTCTGAGTTTGAAATAGAAATCTGAGGAGAAAAGCCTGTATCTATCTCATCATATTCCTCTACAGATTCAATTTCTTGAATCTCTTCAGGACAAGAAGAAATCCCCCTTTTGTTTTTTTTTTTTAACCAGAAACCAACTAAGGTTCAATAGCCTGTACAAGCCCCTAAACTAGGCTTAATAAACTACTCCTGTCCAGTGAAACTGGAGCAGGAGAAGTTGCACAGTTAATTTTCTGTCTCCGAAGGAAAGTTTGGACAAAAAGGATTGTCAATGGCAGAAAAGTACAGTTGTGTACACTTACCATAAATGTAGATGATCAAGTGTATTCACTTTTGCAGTCATCACACTTGGGTTATCTGTCTGCAACCTGGAGTTCTGTACACACCTTCACCAAGCATTACCACTTACCTGTCTTTTCCAAATCCAGAGCTGGATTTGCCACAGCAGTCGGCCTGAATACCAGAGTCTTGGGATTTCTGCGTCGGATGCTGTCGCCCTATCCATGACGTCAGGTCGTCAGGGGTAGAAAACATGCAGCCGATGCCATTACATCAGTTTTTCTTGCCCCAGATGTCAGGAGCCCCTAAAATAGGAAGGAATCAAATGGTGTGGAACACCTCCAGTAAAAAGTAAATACCATTTCCATAAGATATGGCCAAAAAAGAGGATAGGTAAGTATAGAAAGACAGGGGGCTGGAGGGAGGGTAACCAGGACTGCAACAGTGAATACACTCGAACATCTACATTTATGGTAAGTGTACACAACTGTACTATGTTCTTCGTGTTTCACTGCTGCAGTCATCGCACTTGGGTTGATTCCCAAAGCTGAGGAAGGGTGGAGGCAGTCAAGAAGTAGTAGGGCTGGCTTGCAAGCCTTGTAAGACTGCTGTGGCAAATAAAGCTCTGAATTTGGAAAAGACAGGTAAGTGGTAATGCTTAGTGAAGGTGTGTACAGAACTCCAGGTTGCAGCTTCCAGGATGTCCCTGGTAGGGACTTCCCTGAGAAAAGCTGTAGAGGTTGAGGTAGCCCTAGTGGAATGAGGCCTGAACCCCTGTGGGGTAGGTTTTTCCACGGTGTTTGCAGCAAAAATGGATGCAGTGTGCTATCCATTTAGAAATGGTTTGTTTTGAAATGGCCTTGCCCTCTCTGCTCCTGTAGCAAAGCTGACCAGCAGCTGGTCAGATTTTCTGAAAGGTTAGTCCTGTCAAGGTAGAACCAGAGCTGTCTGAGCACGTCCAAGGACTGCCTGATCCTTTCCCCTTTATTCTGAGGATTAGGAAAAAAGGTTGGCAAATGGATGGTTTAGTTTAAAGCCACACTGGATACCACCTTAGGCATAAAAGATGGGTTAGTCCTGAGGGAAACCCTGTCCGCATGGAAGATAATGAAGGGTTCCACAGCGATACGGGCCTGTAACTCAATCTTCTTGCTGAAGTGATGGCTAGCAGTAAGGCTGTTTTCCAAGAGAGGAATTTTAATTCTGCTGTAGCAGCAGGCTCAAAATGGGGAAGCATGAGTTCCTCTAGTACAAAGTTAAGGTCCCAGGAAGGAGTGGGAGCTCTCCTTGGGGGTCTTAAATTGTTAGCTCCTCCCAGGAACTGTTTGATCAGAGGGTGAGAGAAGAGGGGTAAGCTCAGTATTGTAATGAGCTGAGATGGCAGAGGCATGAATCTTAATTGATGAGGAGAAGCCCTTGTGGAGCAGCTCTGCTATGTAATCTAGGATTTGAGGCAAGGAGGGCACAGCTGTGTCCTTCCCTTGAGAAAGGCTCCAAGAAAGTACAGTTGTGTACACTTACCATAAATGTAGGTGTTTGAGTGTATTCACTGTTGCAGTCATTATATTTGGGTAATCTGCTGGCAGGTTGCCCTCAGTCTGCCTGAATAACAAAGTCTTGGGTCCTGCATTGGTTGCAGTCTCCTCTTCCATGACGTCAGGTCGTCAGGGGTATAAAACATGCAGCAGATGCCATTTCATTCAGTTTTTCTTGCCCCAGATGTCAGGTGCCCCTCAAATGGGGAGCAAAAATATAAATATAAATAAACAGTAAACATATAGATGCACTTTTGGAAACATGAACTTTACCTTCAACTAAAAGCAAATACACTACAAATGCTTTTGAGAATAGTAAAGGAAAGGTATAGGAAAAGGGATGTCGGGTGGGTAACTCGGACTGCAACAGTGAATACACTCGAACATCTACATTTATGGTAAGTGTACACAACTGTACTATGTTCTTCGTGTTTCACTGTTGCAGTCATTACATTTGGGTAGAATCCCAAAGTTGAGGATGGAACTAAACAGCATTAGGAGCGGCTATAAGGCCATGCAGGACTGTAGTGGCAAAGCCTGCCTTGGATTTGGAAAAGAGAGGTAAATGATAATGCTTTGTGAAGGTATGAACAGAGCTCCAAGTAGCAGCTTCTAGAATGTCTTTTGTTGGAACTCCTCTAAGAAAAGCTGCTGAAGTAGAGGCAGCCCTGGTGGAATGTGATCTGATCCCCAAATAGCAGAAACGAATGCAGTGGCTTATCCACTTAGAAATAGTCTGCTTTGATATAGCCGTCCCCTCTGATCCTGCAGCAAATGCTACTAGTAGTTGCTCAGATTTTCTTAACTGTTTGGTCCTGTATAAGTAGAATCTTAGTTGTCTATGTACATCCAATGAATGCAGAATCCGGCTCCCCCTTGTTCTGCGGATTTGGGTAAAATGTTGGCAGATGAATGGTCTGGTTAAGAGCCACACTTATACCCCTGGCGCACTGACATCAGGGAGGAGGCGACAACAACCGACGCCGGACCAGGACTTTGGAATTCAGGCTGACTGCGGGTAGCCTACCAACAGGATAAGCCCAGAGTAATGACTGCAACAGTGAAACACGATGAACATCACCTTAGGCATAAAAGAGGGATTGGTCCTGAGGGACACCCTGTCCGGGTAAAATATAATAAAAGGCTCCACTGCCATGAGGGCCTGTAGTTCTGAAACCCTTCTTGCTGAAGTGACTGCCAAGAGAAAAGCTGTTTTCCAAGACAGAAATTTTATATCCGCAGTAGCTGCTGGTTCAAAAGGAGGCAGGGTGAGTTTTTCCAGTATGAAATTGAGGTCCCATGCAGGAGTTGGAGATCTTCTGGGAGGCCTTAAATTTTTGGCCCCTCTAAGATACTGTTTAAGCAGAGGATGAGAAAAGAGGGGTGGCTCTGTGTTGTAATGAGTCGAGATGGCAGAGGCATGGATTTTTATTGAAGAAAAAGACAGGCCCCCCTTGTCAAGCATCTCTGTCAAATATTGTAAAATCTGAGGAATACTGGGCTTTGATGTGCCTGTTCCTTGTGCTTGATTCCAAGCACAGAATCTCTTCCAGTTATCAGCATAAGATTTTCTAGTACTAGGCCTTCTGGCTTTTAAAATGACATCCATCACAGATTTACTGAGAGGTGTTGTTTGAATAATTAAATGATCAGCCATGCTGCAAGGTTCAGAGTGTGGAGCTGAGTGTGCAGAATTTGATTGTTCTGCTGAGACAGTAGATGAGGTATTTGAGGCAAGTACCAAGGGGGAAATTGAGACATGTTCCTTAGAAGTGGGTACCAGTGTTGTCGAGGGCAGTCCAGAGCAACTAGGATCATTTTTGTTTTTTCCTGTCTGACGTTTAGTACGACCTTGGAGAAAAGAGGCAGAGGGGGAAAGGCATAGACTGAAAGGTTTTTCCAACCGAAGGATAGGGCGTCCACTTTCTATGCTTTTTTTGTGATGAATTCTTGTGCAGAATTTGTCCAGCTGATAATTTTGGGGAGAGGCAAATAGATCTATGTCTGGGCTCCCCCATTTCCGTGCTAACATGCTGAAGATTTGTGGATCCAGTTTCCATTCGTGTGGGTCCATAAGATTTCTGCCTAGGTCGTCTGCCAGAGTATTTTGTTTTCCTGGCAGGAATTGAGCTTGAAGATGTATTTGGAAAGTCAAAGCAGTGTTCCACAATGCCATGGCTAGTCTGCAAAGGGGGTAGGAATGTGTACCCCCCTGCTTGTTTATGTACCACATAACCGTGGAGTTGTCTGTCTTTATCAGTAGTTGTCCTGGATGAAGTTAAGTCCTTGAAGGCTGTCAGAGCATTCTGAACAGCTAGCATCTCTTTCTGGTTGATATGCAGATGCATTTGTTTTGGGCTCCATTTGCCCTGAATGCATCTCCCCAAGCATAGTCTGATACATCTGTAGTTAGGGTTTGGGTGGCAGGGAGTAGAGTGAAAGACAGTCCCTTGTTTTGGTGATATGTCTCTGCCCACCAAAGAATCTCCTGTTGTAGGCAGGGAATGAGAGGAATCATTGTTTCCAGACTGTGACAATGTTAGCTCCATAAACTTTTTAGGTACCATTGAAGTTTCTTCATATGCAGTCTCGCATATGGAATTAGTAGAATGCAGGATGCCATGAACCCCAAAGCCTGCAGAATTGGTCTTGCAGATAACTGTGTTTTTGTTGCCATTTGTTTGAAATACATTGTCAGTTGCCTATGTTTGTCTGGCATAAGGTAAGCCATCTGGGCAGTTGTATTCACGCTTGCACCCAGGAATGTAATTATTTGAAAGGGTACCAGTTGGGATTTCTTTTCGTTTATTGTGTACCCTAGGCATGTTAGAAGCCTTTTTACAAACACCAGATGTTGAAGAAGAGTGTCCTTGTCCTCTGCTTGAATGAAACAGTCGTCCAGATAAGGATAAACTTGTATGCTTCTTTGTCTGCAAAATGCAATTACTGGTGCCAGGCACTTTGTAAAGACACTGGGCGCAGTAGATAAGCCAAAGGGCAGTGCAGAGAATTGGTATTCAAAAAACCTGCCTTGAAGCGGAGGTATCTTCTGCATGATTATTGGGATATGCAGGTATGCCTCTTTTAAATCTAGAGTCACTAACCAAGCATTCCTGCCCAGCATAGGCAGTAGCTGTTGTAAAGTCAGCATTTTGAATTTTGGAATGTCCAGGAACGTGTTCAAAATTGATAAGTCCAGTATTGGACGCCAAGAATGGTCTTTTCTGGGTACCAGGAAAAGTCTTGAATAAAACCCTTGTCCTTTTTCCTTTTCTGGTACTGGCTGAATAGCCCCCATATCCATGAGGGCTAACTTGTTTCTGGGCCTCTGTCAACTGATTTTGTGGCAGATCTGGTCATCTGTTTAGAATTGGCAAAGTATGGAAATGAAGTCTGTACCCCTGGGATACTATGTTCAATACCCACTTGTCCTGGGTCATTAACTGCCAATTTTGAGCATGAAGTGCTAGTTTTCCCCCCAAGGGGACTGCTAAAAGATAAGTGCTTGGTGATGGTAGAGGAAAGTCATTGAGACTGCTTACTATAGGGTTGTGCTTTGCTACCTCTAGATTTGGAGGGGGAGGCACCCCATTGCTTTGACCTGTAAGAAGCCTGTGAGTGGTATCTGGAGTCTTTTGAGCACCTGGATTTGCCTTGAGTGGCTCCATTGTACACAGAAAAGGACCAATTTTAGTGGGCCAGTGCCTACTAAACCTGGGTGGCTGCACTTGCAAGAAATCTTTTACAGTTTGCATAGATTTAGCTTTATCTTCCATTTTCTTTAAAACCTCTTCTGCCTTATTACCAAACAGAGTATCATGCTGCAAGGGAGCATCCAACAATTTAGCTTTAACATGATCAGGCAGATTTTGCTCCTTCAGCCAGGCATGCCTTCTAATCACAGATCCAGTAACTGCGGCCCTGCAAGAGGCCTCCAAGGAATCAAAACTGCATTGCAAAGTATGCTTTCCAACTTGTTCTGCTTAATGCAATAATTCCTGTAACTCTATTTTCCACACAATCAGAAATCAACATAATTTTCTGTTTCAGTAAGCCCATAACATGCTGTTGATATTTAAGCATATGAAACTGGCAGTTTAAGGCTCTGACTGCCAAGGTAGCAGACATATAAACCTTCTTTCCCCATCTATCCAGCACCCTGGAATCTCTATAAGAGGGGGTAGGATTTTTGGCTGTAGAGGCCTTTACACCCTTGGGACCCTGAGAAATAGTCTCTGGATCAGCAGCAGGATTTTTGAATAGAAATTTGAGGGAGTCAGGTACCCTGTAATATCTGTCTGGCTTACTAGGAGCAGGAAGTAGGGAATCAGGAGCCATGCTTGATTCCGAAAACACATCATCCACAATGTCTAGTACAGGGGTATAGTCAAAGGCCTATGCTGAGGAAGAAGAAGAAAATCCCTAAGCCTCTTTTTTGATTCAGAAACGTCCAGACTCTCCCAAGTGAAAATGCTCCCTTAAAGTATGCAAAGTTTCTCCAAAAGAGTAATCCTAAGGAGGAGATGCAGATGGGATGGATTCCTCTGCATCAGAATACTCATAGGGTGGAATAGAAAATTCCTAATCAGAAGAAATGGAAACCTGATCTGAAGATTCATAATCAATGCCTAGGCCTCTTAGCGGGGGGGGGGGGAGGATTTGGGAAGCCCTAATCAAGGTAATTAAGTCCTCAGCCATTTTGATCATCTGCTTTTTAGGCATAGGGTCCTGAGCACGTGGCTCATGCATCTGTTTTTTAGACATTGAAGATGTTTTTGACCTTGTTTTTGAGGCTGGCATCGGTTTTATATAAAAATGTTCAGGCCTGAAAACACCCTCAGAAGCCGGTGCCTGCTCAGCGGCTCCAGTCCCATCCAAGGGAGAGACATCTGTGGGTTCAATACTCTGACAATCTCACGGCATATCGGACTCCGAATGGTTTTCAGTAGAGGCCTGCGACTCAAAAGTAGCGGGTATCAGGGGCTGCGAAAGCGCCTCACTGAGTACCGGCGACTGGCTTAGGAGAAGCTTAGTCGGTTTTGGACCTCGACGGTCTGTCTCTGTCTTTTTCTTTGCGTTTTTTGTGAACTCCGGTAGTCAGATTGCTAACAGACGACATTTCAGGATAATTAAATCTTGATCCAAAATATTTAGAAGCAAAACTATACAGACGCTTAATAGTGCTATTGTTAAATCTAGCACAAAACCGACAGCAAGGCACGTTATGATCTAGGCCTAGGCAAGCACGGCCGGACTTAGGCATAGGCGAACTAGGCGACCGCCTAGGGCGCCGTGCAGGCCGGTCTCAAAAGGGCGCAATTCACGGATCGGAGTTCTGTGTTGTGACAAGTGCAACACCTACCTGGAAAAGCCGAACAGACAACAACGTTTCTTTTCTATTTTTTTTTTCTCACCGCCGCTGCCCTAAAGACTAAAATTGTGCCCTCCCCAGCATCAGAAGGGCGCAATTTACAGAGCGGAGTTCTGTTGTGAGGACCCCTAACCTGGAAGCCGAACAGACAACAACATTTCTTTTTTTTTTTTTATTTCACCGCCGCTGCCCTAAAGACTACAATTGCGGCCTCCCCAGCATTCTGATGTGAAATAAAAAAAAAAAAAAAAAAAGAAACGGGCGCAATTTACAGAGCGGAGTTCTGTTGTGAGGACCCCTAACCTGGAAAAGCAGAACAGACAACAACGTCCCGTTTCTTTTCTTTTAAATTTCACCGCCGCTGCCCTAAAGACTACAATGCGCCCTCCCCAGCATCAGCCTGCTACACTTGTAGAAAACGGTTTGTTTCAATTACAGGAGTGCAGTTGGTCCACCACTTTGAGTTGAGGGGTCACCATTCTAGGCAGCTGCACAGGGCACCAAATGACCAAGCTGTAGTACCATTCATTACTCCGCATAAAATTAGGGCTGTCACTCTAGGTTAAAAGCCAAGTAATTCCTTCTACTTCAGTTAAGTGTCAGAAATTATACCTACCGCATATAGGTGCTCTGTCAGTATCTCTTCCTCTGAGGCTCTGCTGTATTCCCTTTTTAGGAAGATGTCCTGATCTCTCTACAGTTATTCAACAAATGTTTTCCTTTACTTCAGGTATACCACCTAGGGTCATTATTTCAGGTAATCAGTTCTCTTCTCCAGTAATCCAACTTCTGTGAATATGCAGCGCTGAAACCTCTTGTTTTAGACAACACAAATCAGATGTTATTAATTGATTTAGCTTGCTGCCTACATCATTTTCTTAAATTTTGTTAAATGTTAGTAAGACCCAGCAACACTAAACACTATTTTGCAATACACACAGACACACACATATATATATATATATATATATATATATATATATATATATATATATATATATATATATATATACTGATTACATTTCATGCGTTGGTTATTGAAATTAAACCTGTTACATACATATCCTAAATGTGTACAGCAATTACAGTGCTACCTCATAATTGTTAAGGATCTTATTGTCGTCAAGAGTCATTATTCTACAGATATTGCTGTTTCTATCATATAGTTTATAAATCTATATACAGCAGGCATCTGTGTTGTTACATCTGCCTTCCATCTTTGAATGGTGCTGAAATTACAATAAACTACAAATAGACAGTAATGCGCTAGAAAAAGGAAAGATAAATACTTTGAACTTACTATACTTTTCAGATTCTGGAACTTGCTATCATAAAATAAAGAACATGGTCAAAATGGCTGAAAGAATTGTAGCCAAATACTTCAAAGTTCAAAACTCAGCTGTTTTCTTTCTTTCAAGCTTTGTCTGTGGAGAAGGTATTTGGCCATTCGCAGTAAGGCTTATCACTCCAACAGTAATAGAATTGGATTTTCAGTATCATTGCTTATTAATGACCCTGTTTAAATAATTATCATAGCAAGTCATCACCAGTTCCAGCAAAATTCTTCCACTCACAGTCTTTCTGACCATCAGCACAAACTAATGAAGGCTGATCGTCACAGGTCTCCTTACCAGTCCGTCAACAGTTCGGACTGGGCTTGCACTTCAGGGTACTGACTACAAGATCTTTATACATTCAGTCACCATCTAAAAAGATTATCCTGGGTACCTTCACAAAATCTAGTGGTCTGAACTTTCATATCAAGATCAGAGTGTTGTTTGAAGCAGTAGCCCTTCAGGGTATCTTGCTTGACAGGCCTGTTGACTTTCAGTCTTCACTGTTGTGTTCCTTTACTGTCTGGCATTCATCATCTGGCAGGTCATCCATTAGAGAAGACCCCCTTAGAGTGAACTAGCACTTTTGAGTACGATCCATATCTGCAGTATGTGTTATATACCAGTCCTCCAACTTCCTCATTCAAGTCTACGAATACTCCCTTCAAACACCCTAATCCCACCATTTTAGAGAATGGTGCAACCTTTCTTCCATCAACTTTGAAACCTTTAATAATCAGCTCGCTTCTATTAACTGGTGCCACCAGAAGTACCTCCCCCTCAATGATGTAGTTCTGCAATTTAATCACACATTTCTTGATATAACTGACTCTCTATGACTCTTTAGCTCCTTTAAGAAATGTTAGAAACAAAATAAATTACTCACCTTGTCTCACTAAAGACACCCTCACTCTCATGAAAGAAAGGGACAAGTACTGGAAAACATGGCTTAAAAACTAAATCTGCAACATTCTTCCAAAAATATAAAGAACTAAGAAATCTCTCAAAAATAAAACAAATCAACAAAGACAAGAAAAACTACTATTATAATCCCCAGTTGTCACAAAATTCTAACCCTAAAAAATTCTGGCCCACCATTGATAAATTATGCATCCTGGTGAACCTACCACCCCTAACCCCTATCCAAATAATTCTCCCCTAGAAACTGCCACCTTACTTAATACCCCCATAATTGAATCAATTCAAAACCTAATCCAATCCTGCCAAGTAAATAACCTCTCTCATACCAAAACCAATACAAGAAACACCATCCTTTTCTATCTTAACCCTGTCTCCATTGCTTATATAAAGTCCCATCTACTAAAACTAAAGCCTTGCTCTTTTTTCTCTATTGATAACCTCTCTCTCTTACTTAAACTTGCAGATCAATCTGTAGCCTATCCTGTCTCAATCTTAATAAACAGATCTATCCACGAATCCACTGTCCCCAATATCTGAAAATCTTTCTACACCATTCCACTACACAAAGGAGGTAACTCTGCAGATCCATCCCACTACAGACCCAATGCCATCCTATCTCCACTATCCAAAATTCTTGAAAAATGTATTCATAGCCAACTTCTTACATACCTAATCAATGAAAAACTTCTGACCCCTGCTCAACATGCCTTCAGGCCAAACTATAGCACCTCCACCTAGTCCCCCTAGTAGACAAAAGTCCCCCTATCCTTCATTCACACTGTGGCTGAAGCCAGAGACAAACATATACTTGTATCCTGCCTCTTCCTCAAACTCTCTGTTTTGATACGGTCTTCCATTCTAAGTTTATTGCTAAACTAACTGATCTAAACCTCTCCCTCTCTAATATTCACTGGTTCTCGAGCTATCTTTCAAACAGGCTACGGTCTGTCAGATGGCAATCTACCTGCTCCCCTTTCTCACCTACCCAAACTGGCATCCCTCAAGGCTCAGTCCTCGGCCCTCTCCTATTTAACATCTTCACCAATCATCTTTACTCCTCTTACACCACCTCCTCCCTTGTACAATGCACTGATGACTCTACTCTTATCTCTTGCATGGACAACATCACTAACCTTCTTTCCATCACTCAAAACTGTTTCTCATTTGTGGAAAAATGGCTCACAGACCACCAACTTATACTTAACCCTAAAAGGCTAAGCTCCTATTATTCCTTCCCAAATCTCTCTCCCACCACAAATCCACCTTTACCATTTCTTCTCTTGATAGCACTGTTACCAAAACAGAACCTCACACTAATTTACTTGATATGATAATTGATGACCATCTTAAATTCAATATCTATATACAACACTGTATCAAAAAAAAAGTAATCAGAAACTGGGTCTTCTCTACAGAAATAAAAAAATCCTTGCTCCCAACTTCAAACCCACACTAGCCCAAGCCTTCCCCCTTCCATGTCTACTCTATGCCTCCTCTATCCTTGCCCATCTCCAGTCATCCCTACTCACCAAACTCGAACACACATACAACAATATTTATTTTATTTATTTATTTTACATTTGTTGACCGGGAAAGTCCGACTGGACGGAGGTCCATTTACAGCGGAGTCCCGGGGAGAAAAGCTCCACTAATACAGCTACATGTTTGGAGGTAATATACACAATACTAGATATTATTTATAATACAAGATATAAAAAACAATATGAAGAAGTGATTTGTATAAAACTAATGAAAGGACTACATTGCATCAATACAATCATCAGATATATCACATATGATAGCATGATCAGACAAACTTTGCTGATGCAGGACTGAGCATGAGCACAGGAAGGCACTGTATATCAGTTTTGAGGAGAAATTAGTACTGTAGTATAGAGATAGAAAGCAGAATGTAGAGTGGGTCGGAAGTATTTGGGTAGAGCAGGAAAGCATTTATGTGATGCAAGGACAGAGCCAGGAATGCAGGAGGTGTGATTTAAATGATCTTTTGAACAGTGAGATAGATGGAGCTGAGGAGATATTCTGGGGGAGATTATTCCATGTCTTTGCTATGGTATGAGCAAATAGAGCTTTTCCTGCAGTGTTGTTGGCTTGAGTTATGTGCAGCAGGGTTTTGTTGGATGAGCGGAGTGGATGGTTTGCTGAGTATTGTTTAAGTAGTTGGTTCAAGGCTGGAGTCTTGTGGGGATTTTTTAGGATGTTGTAGGTGAGGACAAGTTGGTGGAAACTAATTAAATGAGGAAGTTCTAACCACTGTAATTCTTTTAGGGCAAGACAATGATGGCTACGAAAAGCAGAGTTATTGGCAAATTTTGCAATCTTATTGTAACATGATTCTAGTTTGTTCATGTCTGTTTTCTTAATGCAGGTTAGGATAGGAGATGCATACAGTAGTGTAAACAGAAGATGGGTTTGGGCTAGGGTGATTCGTGCTTGGTCTGTTAGGAAGTGTTTGTGTTTATACAGTGTTCCTAATTTTTTATGTACTTTCTTAATAGTTTGGGAGATGTGGACATCAAAGTGGAGGTCATTATCTATTTCAATGCCAAGGAGTTTTGTGTGATGGGAGAGATTGTGGTGCCATTTTTGGAAGTGATAGTGAAAAAGAGGTGAGGTGTGGGTTTGTATTTGGTTGGGGAGAAAAGTAGTAGTTTTGTCTTGTTGGGGTTAAGGATCAGTTGGATATCAGTAATCCATTTTTCCGTGGCGTTGAAGGATTCCTGGGTAAGATTTTGAAGAGTGGTAAGGGATGGGGCTGAGCAGATTAATGTGGAGTCATCTGCATATTGTATGAGTGATGCATGCAGTGTGGAGGTGTGTAGTTTATTAGTGAAAATAGTGAATAGTAATGGACCTAGTATTGAGCCTTGTGGAACTATGGTGGATGATAGTAAGGGTGATAGGGTTCCTTGCCATTTGACTGATTGTTTCCTATTAGAGAGATAGTTTCTGAACCAAGCAGTTGTAGAGGGCAAAGGATAATGATGTTAGTGTGTGAAGTAGTAGGTTATGTGAGACCATGTCAAATTCCTTAGAGAGATCTAAGAATATGGCAGATACAAAGTTGTTGTTATTTCTAAGTTGGTTAACCTGGTTGGTGAAAGACAGAAGAGCAGTGGTTGTACTGTGGTTTGGGTGCTGGGTTGAGGAGAGGAGATTATGTGAGGTTAAGAAATGCATCACTTGGGTATGAATACATTTTTCCAGAATTTTGGACAGGGGGATAGGATAGCAATGGGGTGGTAGTTTGATATCTCGTAGGAGTTACCTCCTTTGTGTAGGGGGATAATATGTGATTCCTTCCATAGATGAGGGATATAAGCCTCTTTTATGGAGCGGTTAATCAGAATTGAGACAGGGTAGGCTAGAGATTCAGCTGCTAGTTTTAGGAAATTAGTGGGTAGGTCATCAGCTGCAAGAGTGGTAGGTTTTAATTTTGAGAGTAGCTTTTTGACTATGGAGGTTGGTATGGGAGAGAAGGTGAAAGGTGGTATATTACTATGGTCCTTAGTGGGGGTGGATATAGGGTTATTGCTAGATAGCTGAGTAGATAGTGAATAGAATAGAGTCTATGAAATGATGGTTAAATTGAGAGGCTAAGCTGTCAGTAGTGGAATTTGTGTTGGGAGCTGGGGTAGTAGTTTTACCAGGTTTTAGAAGGGAGTTAATAGCATGCCAGAATTTTTGGGGTTTTAGAGTCTTTGTTTTGGAGATGACGGAAGTAGCCTTCTTGGTCTAGCTTTGTTTGCCTTTTGGCTTGATTGTTGTTGATAGTTCTGTCTATTTAAGCTAGTATTGTTCTTTTTCCAGATCTTCCAGGCATTATTCTCTGGCTTGTAGTAAGCTTTTTGTGGTCCTAGTCAGCCAAGGAGCATAGTTTACCTTGGATCTAAGTTTTCTAATGGGGGCTATTGTATTCAAAACATTCATAAAAGTAGTATTGAATAGTTTAACTGCCTGGTCTAGTTCCAGAGTATGTAATGGCTGCCAATTACATTGTCGTAATAATGTATTGAGAGTTTGTGGATTTACCTTGTGCTCGTTTCTAGTTTCCTTATATAGTATGGGTTTGGTTATGTTTAATTTTTTACGAAGAAGGAAAGTGGGGTAGTGATCGCTGAGTGTGAGTGAATATTGCCAGATTCAACTGTAACTAAACATATATAAACCACATCATTGCCCTGAAACAACTTCAATGGCTCGAATTCCCCCAGCTTTAACTACTTTCCCAGCTGCAGCTCACACACTCCCTACTAAACAACTCCCTTGCCTGTCTCTGTCGTTCTGCCATAGTATCTCCTTATACCCTGTTCATTCAATTTGTAGCTCTGACCAGTACCTTCTTGACATCTCTAAACCAAACAAAATAATTGGCAAACTCCTCTACAAACACTCAGTGTCCCTAGCTTGGAATAGGCTCCCACCAAACATCTGTAACGTTTCTGGTACCAGCTGTTTCAAAACTGAAGATAAGAATTACATTCTAAACTTCTGCAGAGATTGTGCGTGTGCAGTAATATTGGTGGATTGTAATGACAGAAGTCTTGAGTGGCCTTTTATTGTTGAAATTTTTTGAAATGGGTAGTGTTTGGTTCATAAATTTTGTCTCATTGCTTATTAAAAGAATGTTTAAAACTACAAATTTAAAACATATTCTAACAAGTGGTACTGTATTATACAAGGAATATAATTCAATACAATCAGGAAAGTGAATTAAAGAATAAATACATGTATGAATGTCCCTAAAAAATGTGTGCAAGGAGTCTGTTTTGAAAACAGCCCAAAGGTAAACTTAATTCTCCGTCAACCAGATGCATTTCTATGAATGTGGGTTTTCAATTTCTATGAATGTGGGTTTTCATGCTGTTTCAATGAATGTGAGTTTTGCCATTTCAATGAATGAGAGTTTCAAGGGCAGACAAGTTTACTGCTCATGCTAAGTCTGTTTTTATTGTCAAACTGCATTGTTTAGCAAGTGGCTGTGTGTGCTATTTTGTTTCAATTCAATATCTGTAATCACTGTAGAAGCAAATAGAACATATGCATGGTAGCTGGTGAGATAACCAAATAATGGAACACTGGAATGGCTGAGGAGGGGGCTGCTGCTGGGGGTTGCTGCAGGAGGGGCTGCTATGGGGTGGTGGTCTAGTACCCTTCCTAGAACCCTATTTGACCATGATCTGGCTCTTGTATTTAAAGTAGAAAATACATATGCAAAGGTAGCTGCAGTATAACTACATTACAAGGTATCTTTTTCTTCCTATGCATTTAAATAATTTAAGGAAATAACTGGAGTGGCTTTATTGGGGAATGACCCAGTGGGCATGGCTCAAATAGGGGTGTTTCATGAGTGTGGTATGGGTGCAGCTTAAGGGGGCACCTGAGCACTACTTTGCCTAGGGTGCCATTTCGGCTAAGGCCGGCCCTGTAGGCAAGGAATACAGTACAAATGAAAATCCTTATGAGGTATTTACTTCCCACAAGTAATACAATTATTAACTTTTACTGACATCGGTAAGGAGCAAGAAAAAGTTTCCCCAACGGCATACTTAGTTTTACTTTGAAGACTTCGGTTCTGAAACTCGAATGCGAAAATTTCAGGAGTCAGCCCACCAGCACTTGCGAACTGCTTCTGCTTCGGGCACCGCGCGGCAAGAAAGACTGAATAAAATGGCGTCAGCTGCATGTTTTATACCCCTGACGACCTGATGTCATGGAAGAGGAGACAGCAACCGATGTAGGACCCAAGACTTTGTTATTCAGGCCGACTGAGGGCAACCTGCCAGCAGATTACCCAAATGTAAAATGACTGTTAACAGTGAAACATGAAGAACATCAGTATCTATTCCACTTTTCTGAATAGTATTTCCTAGTACTGGGCGTCCTGGCCTCAAGGATAACATCCAGCTCCTGTTTGCTGAGGGTTGCTGGTGATGTATTCAGGGAATAAGCCAGGCTGCCAGGTTCAGGATTTGCAGCTGAGGATGCAAAATCTGTCCCTCCTGCTGGGGACAGCAGAGAGGGGGTCTGCTGTAGGTGCCAGGGTGGCACTGCTGTCAGAGTGCATAGGAGTGGGTACCAGTGCTGGCGTGGCCAGTCTGGTGCAATAAGGATTGACCTTGGCCTGTCCTGTTTGAAGGGGCATTGGGGGAAAGGCATAGATTGAAAGGTTTTCCCATATGAAGGATAGGGCATCCACTTTCCAAGCTTGGCTGTGGGGAATTCTGGTGTAAAATTTGTTTAGTTGATGGTTTTGGGGGGGATGCAAAGAGGTCCACCTCTGGTGTCCCCCACCTATGTATTAGAAGTTTGAATGAGTTTGGTTCCAGTTTCCACTCGTGTGGGTCCATTAGATTTCTGCTTGTCATCTGCCAGTGAATTTTGTTTGCCTGGCAGGAATTGAGCTTGCAGGTGCACTTGGTTTCTTAAGGCTGTGTTCCACAGTGTCATGGCTAACTTACAGAGTAGGTAGGAGCGAGTCCCCCCCCCTTCTTGTTTATGTACCACATAACTGTGGTGGTGTCTGTTTTTATCAGGAAATGTCCTGGCAGGATAAGGTATTTGAAGGCTGCCAGTGCATTCTGTACAGCTAACATTTCTTTTTGATTGATATGCAGGTGAATTTGTCCTGGGCTCCATTTGCCTTAAATGCATTTGCCTGCCATGTGAGCCCCCCATGCATAGTCTGATGCGTCTGTTGTCAGAGTTTGGACGGCGGGGGTTTGTGAGAAAGGGAGTCCCTTGATGCGGTTGCAAGCCTCTACCCATCAAAGGAACTCTGTCCTTAGGCAAGGAATGATAGGAATTCACTGCTTCCAGGTCCTGGGAATGTTGACACCAGAGACTTTTAAAGTACCACTGGAGTTTCCTCATATGCAGTCTTGCATATGGAATCAGTAGAATACATTAGGCCATGAACCCTAGGGCTTGCAGTATTTTTCTTGCAGATAGCTGGGTTTGGGTGGCCAGTAGTTTGAAATAAGTTGTCAAATAAACCTGCTTTTCTGGAGTCAGGAGTGCCATCTGGGAAGCTGTGTTCAAGCTTGCTCCCAGGAATACAGTCCTTTGGCTGGGTACCAGATGTGATTTCTTTTTGTTGATGGTATACCCCAGATAAGGGGCGGCCACGGTGGTGCAGCGGTTAGCGTTGCCGCCTCACAGCAAGAGGTTTTCCGGTTCGATTCTCGGCTGGGGTGCCTTCTGTGCAGAGTCTGCATGTCCTCCATGTGGTCGCGTGGGTTTCCTCCAGGTGCTCCGGTTTCCTCCCACATCCCAAAGACATGCAGTAGGTGGATTGGATACTCTAAATTGGCCCTAGGTGTGAGTGTGTGCTTGTGCGTGCCTTCTGTGGAAGGTTGGGCGCTGGGCTGGCAACTCGACACCGTAAAACTCCACTGCCAATCATGAGATGACCCGCTGTGGTGTCCCCTAACTGGGAAAAGCCGAAAGAAGAAGATATCTCAGAGAAGTTAGGAGTCTGTTTATAAACATTAGGTGCTGAAGTAGCAATTCCTGACTGTCCGCCTGAATCAGGCAATCGTCCAAGTATGGGTAAATTTGAATATTTCTTTGCCTGCTGTAAGCAATGGCTGGAGCCAGGCACTTTGTGAATACCCTGGGCGCAGTAGATAAGCCAATAGGAAGTGCAAAGAACTGATAGTGCATATAGCCTGCCCTGAAACGTAGATATTTCCTGCAAGATTCCCTTATGGGGATGTGCAGATAAGCATCTTTTAAGTCTAGGGTGACTAGCCAGGAGTCCTTGGCTAGCATAGCAAGGAGCTGCTGGGAGTGTAAGCATTTTGAATTTTGGTACCACCAGGAAGGTGTTTAGGGTTGGCAAATCCAGAATAGGGCACCAAGAGTTCTCTTTCCTGGGCACCAGGCACAGCCTGGAGTAAAAATCCTGTCCCTTTTGCTTTGTTGGCACAAGATGAATTAGCCTGATACTGAGAAGAGAAACTACTTGCTTTGGGACCTCTGTCCACTGGTTTGGAGGAAGGTCTAGCAATCCACTTGGGGTTGGAAGAGTGTGGAAATAGAATATGTATCCCTGGAATACAATGTTTAAGACCCATCGGTCCTGGATAATATACTCCCAGTTTTTGCAATGCAGGGCAAGTTTTCCTTCTAGGGGTGCAAGTACTTGGGCATGGCTGGGAAAGGTTAAGGACAAGTCATTGTGAACTTTTTCCATAGGGGGCTGGCTTACCACTCCCAGTTTTTGAGGAGGGAGCACTCCATTGTTTAGATCTGTGCATACCCTGGGGCTGTAGCCTTTGTGGTCTGTTGCCCCTGGGTTTGGGCTGAGAAGGTCTGGAAGGGACTGGAAAGGACCAATGTTTTGAAGGCCAATACCTACTGAATCTAGGTGGCTGTACCTGTAAGAAATCTTTAACAGTTTGCATGGATTTAGCTTTTTCTTCCATCTTTTTAAAAACTTCTGCTTTAGAGCCAAACAGTCTTGGTTTAATGGAGCATCAAGTAATTTTGCCTTGACATGTTCTGGCAAGATTTGTTCCTTCAGCAAAGCATGCCTTCTCAGAACAGACCCAGTGACAGCAGCCCTGCAAAATGCTTCTAAGGCATCAAAACCACACTGCAAAGTATGTTTACCAACTTGGTTTGCAGAATGCATTAAGTCTTGTAAGTCCTTATTTTCTGCACCATCAGGAATCAACATTTTTTGTTTAATTAGATCTATACTGCTGGTACTTCAACATGTGAAACTGGCAATTTCAAAGCCCTGATGGTAAGAATTCCAGAGGTATATACCTTCTTACCCCATCTGTCTAGAGCCCTAGAACCCCTGTCTGAAGGGGTAGGGTTTTTGGCTGTAGAAGCCTTAATACCTTTAGGTCCCTGGGAACTGGTCTTTGGATCCGCAGTGGGATTTTTAAAGAGAAATTTGTGAGAGTCAGGTACTCTGTAGTATCTGTCAGGCTTTCTAGGAGCAGGTGGTAAAGTATCAGGGGTAAGGCTAGATTCCATGAAGACATCTACAATATCCAGGACATGGGGAATAGCTAGACGTCTATGCTGAGGCAAGTCTAAAAAATTCCCTGAGTCTCTTTTTGGACTGTGGGTAGTCCTGGCATTCCCAGCGGAAATGCTCTCTTAGGGTATGCAAGGTTTCACCAAAAGAAAGGTCCTCTGGTGGGGAGGCTGAGGGAATTGACTCCGCTGTATCCGAGTCCTCATAGGTATGTAAGGGTATGTGCTAGTAATCACAGGGGTCAGAGTCATCAGACTCATGGTCTGAAGAATCTGAAGTAAAATCAGTTCTTTGTATTTTGGAGGGGGAAGGCTGGCTTCCCCTAATTAAAGTGATACGGTCTTCAGCCATTCTAAGCATTTGGTTCTGTGGCATGGGAGCTTGAGAATGCACTTTGGTCGTCTGTTTCCTAGGTGTAGTGCGAACTCTGGGCCTGAGAAATTTGGTAGATTTAGTCATTGACGAAGTAGTCTGTTTAGTACGAACATCGGAAAGTCTGAATACATCCTCAGAAGCCGGTGCTTGCACAGCAGCTCTGGACCCATCCAAGGTAGAGACATCCACACGTTCCATAGTTGAAGAAGCATCTCACGGCACACCAGACTCCGAATGGGTCTCAGTAGAGGCCTGCGAATCTGTAGAAACGGGTAACAGGGGCTGAGAAAGCGCCTCACTGAGTACCGGTGGACTGGCAACTAGCTTAACAGAAGCATCATCGGCAGTTTTGGACCTATGCAGTCTGTCTCTGTCTTTATCTTTTTGTTTTTCGGAATGTCGGTAGTCAGATGGCTTACCGATGCTATTTCAGAATAAGGAGAACGAGAGCGAGAGAACTGAGAGACAAAAATAGCCTGATGATGAATATTTTGGACGTTGAACAAGGCACAAAACCAACAGCGACGGACGTCGTGGTCTGGGCCTAAACAGGTGACGCAGTAAGAATGAAAATCTCTGTGAGGTATTTGCTTTCCACAGGCAAGACTATTGTTAAATTTTTCTGACATCGGTTACAGCAAGAAAAAAGGAACCCCAGCGGGGTACTTAGTTTTAGAAGACTTCAGGTTTGAAACTCTAAAAATAAAAATTGCAGGTAGCTGCCGACCGGCACTTGCGAACTGCTTCTGCTTCAGGCTCCCACGCGGCAAAAAAAGCTGATGTAATGGCATTGGCTGCATGTTTTATACCCCTGACATCATGGATGAGGCGACAGCATCCGATGCAGAAATCCTAAGACTCTGGTATTCGGGCCGACTGAGGGCTACCTGCAGGCAGATAACCCAAGTGTGATGACTGCAACAGTGAAACACGAGGAACATCAGCTTTCCCAGGGATGGGCACAAAATGTGGGCTAATTACTCACATATGGATTTTTTTTTAAACTTGCCAAATTGTTATATTCCAAAATAAATACCTATTCAAACACTACTGAACAAAAATCCCAAACCTTCTGGACTTTGATGCATACTTGGAAGCCATACAGATGTCCTCCCATTGTTCCCCTGTAAACTGCCTTCCAGTCCCTCTCCCCGTCTTTTCTAAAACTCCTCTGATTGTTTTAGATCCGACATCTTTTCCATCTGAATCAACAAATGAGTTACCTGATCCAATCGGATCAGACAGCGGTACCTTTTTCAAGCTCTGAGATGCAGGGCTCAGGCTCCACCCCTACCCATAATTCATTCTTGTCCTTATAATGCCTCAGATCTCGCTTGTTGTCACAGTTTGGTTCGACCTCTTTGGAGTGGCTTTTCCATACTTTTTTTGTATCCTTTAGGATAACAGGAAATTACTAGGCTATTGGCCCTGAGGCCTTTACAAGCCGAGCCAAGAATTTAGCCCATGTTGTGACAAGTTAGCACCCGATGCCCCTGTCCAGCAGGGACACAGGTGGAATCCAAGGGGTGTATTTTTTGTTCCCCATCCAGTTATTCAGGTTGTGCTTAAAAAGGGTTAATGAAGTACTCTGCTTGATGTGGAGAGGGAGTTTATTCCACAAAAGGGGGAGTCTCTGGGACACAAATCTGTTCCACCAACAAGTCCTATTGATGTCACAGACCAGGCTGAGGTTGCATATGCTAGTTACTGAAGTGGAGTTTGACTTGCAGATAAGCAGCAGTCTCATCAAGGCGGAGTCTGAGATTGCTTTGTATGCCAGACAGAGGACACCTCCGAGGACTCTGAAACCCTGGATTCTGCTGGTGAGGAACCTCTGTGGTCTCTCCAGCTGCTGCATGTGCTTTGTGAGGTACATGCCAAAAGGGGCATTGTACTCAATAATGGGTCTTATAAGGGAAGAATACAGGGATGTTATGACCTCCTTTTCCCTGGATGAGATACCCTTACTAATGAGGTGGGCCATGTAAAAAGCTTCCCATACAACTGAGGCAATATGGTGGTCAAAAGTCAGTTTTCTATCAATCTCACAACTGATTGCGTGCTTAGAACCTTGTTATTAATGTGAATTTGTGGGAAGATCACTTCCCCCAAAGGGGATGATTATGTATTTTTTGGCATTCAGTTTGAGCCTGTGTTTTTGGCACCAGTCATTTGTTTGGGTAAAACCCTCTTGGAGGATGTCCACATCACTAGGGGAATTGATGACAATACCCAGCTTGCAGTCATCCGCAAACTTCATCAGCCATAGCCCACTGGTTTTGGCCTGCACCTCAGAAAAGTATATCCCAAACAATAGAGGCCCCTAGACAGATCCCTGGGGTACATTGCTCATTACGGGTCTACTGTTTGAGATGGCTTCCCTGATTTTGACTAGGTGGTCTCTATCAGTCAGCCAGTTTGCTACCATCTCGTAACATACAGATTAATGCCTAGTTGAGCGAATTTATCTATTATGCCCAAGTGGGGAATAGTATCTAAGGTTCTGCGCAGGTCAAGTTAAGGGGTGTGCACAGACTTCCTCTCATCCATGGTTTTGGTGACTGTCTCAAAGGAGTTGACCAAATTTAACAGGCATGACCTCTCCTTGACAAAACCAAACTGTGTGGGGATCGAGTGTTTGGAGGTTGCCAATGTCCTTGTTAATGAAGTCCATGATAATCCTTTCCACGGCTTTGCAGATCAGGCTAGTTAAGAAATATTAGAAATGAAAAGGTGAAAAGCCCATTAGGATTACATTTTAAAATGTATCACAATAGCAATGGGAGTAAATTAGAAGGTACTAATTTGGAAAAAGTGCACTGTGAAAGAGGCATGTGTTTAAAAAGTAAATTGCAATGGAAAGAAGCACTTTTTATTTTAAAATTTGACACCCTTCATCCTAATGGGTTAAACAGAGAGCTTAATTGGAAATGGTTCTTGTAATGAGTTGTTCTTGTTTTATTAATTCTGTTTTAATATATAAATGAAGTGAAGAACTGGTATTGTTGTACTCTGTTAAAGGCATTTGCCGAGGTGCTAGACAGAAGTCAAGTTTGTTACTACGAAAATAAATCTTTGGATTTACTGGCAGAGTCATTTTTTGGAATTGGTTTTTCTTCTGTGGTTATCTAGTTAGGCTGATGGGTCTATATTTTCCTGGATCAGTGGATGCCCTACCTTTGTGTAAAGGGATGACAGTGGCTGTCCTCCACTCAGCTGGGACAAAGCCAGTACTCAGGCTTTGGTTGACTAGGCGGGGTAATGGTGCTGCAAGTTCCTGCTTGAGTTGATGTAGGATAAACCTGGGATGTTTTTGGGTCCCATGGAGGCTGTATTTTTTGCCTCTGAGAGGGAAGTGATGACTTCCTCTCTAGAGATAAGGGGAGATTGTCTAGCTAAAAAAAAAAAAAAAACTAATTACTTTTCAGGAAGTTTCTTCCTGCCTTTCTCCCCTACTTTGTCCGATATATATATATATATATATATATATATATATACACATACAAATTACTCTTATCTTTAACCTTTGTTTTAGACTGTCAAATGTCCAAGTCTAGCTTCTGTCTTCCAAAAGTGCATCTCATGTTGGGCACAAAGCCCACATGCTTTGTGCTTCTATTGTCTGGGGATAGACCACCTTGACAAAGAACATGAGCCCTGTGCTTCCTTCAGAAACAAGCTTGTACTAAAAAGTCTCCTCATTGCCCAAGCAGGAGAATTGCCCACTTCAATATCCGCTTTTGCTTCCCCTTCAGCAAAAAAAGCAGGGAAAAATCTAAGGGTTCTAAAGAAAAAGATAAGGAGAGACAGAGAGAGAGGCAAGGAAAAGGAGAAATAGGAAAATACTAGAAAGAAATCTCCAGATTTATGAGGCCCATCTGGTTTGGTGCCAAAGGCAGAGAAACAATCGAATCCAGTGATTGTACAGGAGCAGATTCAGATCTGATTGGCCTTGCCTCCATGCCATTTTTCTCTGGACCTAGCCGGCCCTCTTTTTCATCCTCCAAACCTACATGGAGGATAGATCCAACTGTCCTCCAAGCCATCCTATGTGGCATCCTCTTTCAAGTCCTTTTGAGCCCCATCAAGCCTTTCAGAAGCCAATGACAAGATGCTGTACAAGTTTCTTAGGCCACAAAATCCAGGTGAGAGCCATCCCAGCACCCTCCCCACCAGGGATTTCATTCTCTGGTCTGCCTATCAAGACCCTGTGCCCATTGTTTTGAGCAATACCTGCAAGAGGACAGCACTGTCATAAATGTTGGGGAACAAATAGCTTTAACTAAGTGAATGATTCTTTTGAGCCGATTCACAGGATTTTAAAAACCTATACATACCAAGGCCTTACTAAGTTTAATGCTACTGGTTGCCACAAAAAACAGTACTAGAAAAAAAGAAGTTATGTTCTTACCATAACGTTCCATGTGAATTGTTCATCTCGCCTTTGTTCTTATACACGGGTTCGGAACCGATCCTCGGCTCCGAGTCGGCCGCATCACAAGCTCTGCATCTAAGAGAAGCTAGAGGCACAGTCTATATCCCATGATCCTCCTCTGCTATCCCTCAGATCTAGTTTGCAAGAATCCAGAGCGCACTACTATCCACTGCGTCTAACATTCACGCAATCACACACTTGAACCTGAAACATATTAACTAAATACAGATAGGTGTGTACCTAATGTGTCACCTACCAATTACTAGGTAGTGTAGATAACCCCGAGAAGGCCAACCAGACACTAGTCATACCAGTTCTTCCAGAACGCGGTGGGGGAAGGAGGGAGGGGATGTAAGAACAATGGCGAGATGAACAATTCACATGGAACGTTATGGTAAGAACATAACTTCTTTATGTGAAATTGTTCGATCTCGCCGTTTGTTCTTACACACGGGTAGCGTCCCTAGCTCCGTTACCCTGGGTGACTCATGGAAGAACGTTCCTGAGCACAGTGGAACCAAAGGATGCCGTCCTTGGAGGTCCTGTCCACTTTGCAGTGAGTAACAAATGTATGAGGTTTAGCCTACGTTGCCGCCGCACAAATAGTATCCAACGGTAGACGAGCGGCATGGGCTAGAGAAGTAGAAACGGCCCTAGTAGAATGAGCCTTAGGCTTGAACGGAAGTGGTTGTTTTGAAGCTGAATAGACAAAATTTATGCAGTCCAAAAGCCATTTGGATAACGTGCATTTTGTTACTGCCATGCCCTTCTTATTATCTGCGAATGAGACAAACAATTGATCCGATTTCCTGCAAACCTTTGTTCTGTCCAGATAAAATCTCAGCTGCCTATGTACATCCAATTTGTGCAGCATGTATTCCAACTTGTTCTAATGGCTTTTGAAGAAGGTGGGAAGCTCTATAGATTGATATTAAGCACAGAACATACCTTCGGGAGGAATGATGGATTAGTACGCAAGGAGACTCTGTCTGGATGGAAAACCATGTATGGTGGCCTAACGGACAAGGCCTGTAGATCTGATATTCTACGAGCTGAAGTGACAGCAATAAGAAAAAGAGTCTTCCAAGACAAATACTTAAGTGGACACGTTGAAGCTGGTTCGAAGGGTGGTAACATAAGTTGGGATAACATCAAATTCAAGTTCCATGGAAAAAACGGATCCCGAATGGGTGGACGGAGGTGAAAGGTACCCTTCATGAAAGCTCTACAAAGCCTGTGGGACATAACTGTAGAGCCCCCTTCACCTACATGAAAGTTAGATATGGCAGCTAACTGTACTCTTATCATGGATGTAGAGGTCCCTTCTTGAAAGAGTGTAGATAACAATTCCAAGATTTTGTGTATTGGGGCCACCAAGGGATCTACCTTGCCCTGATGCCCAACACGCAAAACGTTTCCATTTGCTCCTGTATAGTTTCCTGGTGGAAGCTTTGTGGGAAGAGACTAGAATGTGCTGTACTGCTAGGGACAAAACATCCAACCTGGCTAAACTGGGAAGCGGAGCAGCCAAGCTGTCAGTTTGAGGGACTGAAGAGATGGGTGAGAACTCCCGACGAAGGAGTCAATAGGTCTAGCACTGGGTCCAGAATCCACGGTTCCTCCATCTGGTGGGTTCGAAGAAAGGGAAACCAGATCTGTCGAGGCCAGAATGGTGCTATTAGAATGATCGTCCTTTCCAGCCTCCTGGCTTTCTGTAGGAATTTGGGTATCAACCGAACAGGAGGAAATGCATATAGGAGACCCGGGGGCCAATCGTGTACCAGTGCATCCCTGGGGGCACCCCCCCCCGCCCCGGAGGGGGAAGTAGGGCAAAGTAGCTTCTGCATTTGGCATTTAAGGGGGATGCAAAAAGATTGCAACAAGGCTGGCCCCATCTGCGGAAAATCCTCTCCGCCACTTGATTTTTGAGGGACCACTCGTGTGACAACAGGATGGCTCTGCTCAACCTGTCCACGATGACGTTGGATGACCCCGGGATGTGCGTTGCCATCAGAAAGTGACCTGTGGATGCAGCCCATTGCCAAATTCTCAGGGCCTCTTTGCATAATGGGTAAGACCTGGTTCCACTCTTTTTATGTACCAGACCACTGACATACTGTCCGTCTGAACTGCCACTGTTCCTAGAGGTAGGGATTCATGAAAGTGTTGCAACACTAGAAACACTGCTCTCAACTCCAGGACATTGATGTGCAGATTGTACTCCATCTTGGACCATTCTCCTTGGACCGTTCTCCCCTGAAAAAGTCCCCCCTCACCCCATCAGGGAAGCGCCCATGGTTATTGTGGCTGTAGGGCTGGGTAGTACAAACGGGTGACCTATCGTTAGATCTTGGCTGTTCAACCACCACCGAAGATCCCGTTTGCAAGATTCTGTGATCAAGATGTCGTGTGACAAAGGCAGTTGTTGGAACGGCCACTATGCGAAGAGCAGCCACTGGAGGACCCTCATGTGCATCCTGCCCAGAGGATCTGCAATAAGGGTAGCTGCCATCATGCTCAGGGCTTTCAGTACTTGCGCAGCAGAAACTTTGTTTGGAAGAATAGCGACCTGATCCCTGAGGGCTGACACTCTTATCTGGGGAAGCTTGATCAGAGCTGTAGTAGTATCTAACTCCGCCCCTATGAATGAGACATGCTGTGAGGGCGATAAGGCAGATTTTTCGAAGTTGACAGATTCCTAAATGGGAACAAAGGTTGATTGTGCAGTCCCTGGCTTGTACAAGGCGATGCTTGGTGGTGGTGGTGAGGAGCCAGTCATCCAGATACAGAAACACCCGGAATCCTAGCCGCCTCAGGTGAAAAGCCACTACTGCCATGCATTTGGTGAACACCCTGGGGACTGAGGTGAGACCAAAGGGTAGAGCTCGAAATTGGAAATGACTGGCTCCCAGCTGGAAGCGCAGGTGATATCTGGACGCTCTGGCCATTTTGATGTGGTAGTACGCGTCACTGAGATCTATAGAGCACATCCAATCGCCCTTCTGCAGAAAGGGAAGGATAGACTGTAGCGTGACCATCCGGAATTTTTACTTCCTTACAAAAGTGTTGAGTCTGCTGAGGTCCAATATTGGCCTCCAGTCCCCTGTTTTCTTTGGAACTAAAAAGAACCTTGAGTAAGTTCCGGATCCTATCTGGTCCGCCGGGACTGGTTAGATGACTCTTTTCGAGCAGCTTTCTTATTTCTATGGCTGCTTGATCTCGCAGATTGGGTGGAACATCTGGAAATCTCTTTTGATCGGGGGGAATGGTTATAAATGGGATGTTGTATCCTCTGGTTATTATGCTTTTTACCCAAGAATCTGAAGTGAAATTTAGCCAGGCCTCTGGGTATAAAGCCAAGCGACCCCCGACTGCCTCCAGAGCAGGACAGTCGGGCCTCCACTCAGGAGTGCTGGAAGGGTTTTCCAGGGACGGTATCCCTGTCGCCCTGGTTCTGCGGACCCCCTCTGCCGCCTGGGCGGCATCTTCCATGTCTCCCCCCTCCTCTGCCTCTGGAGGGGGCATCACTCTGTGTGGACTGGAAAGATCCCAGAGTCTTTCGGAACCACATTTTTCCACCTCTTTGCCCTTTGGGGTACGGTCTGGTCGGGGCGGAAAAATGGACCCCTACGGCAGACAGGGTCTTATCTTCTTGCTCACACCGAGTGAGAGTCTCCTTTACTTTGGGTCCAAACAGGGTGGCACCATCAAAAGGGGCATTGGTAAAGAAAGATTTGAAGGCTTCCGCAAAGGAGCACAGGCGCATCCAGGATTGTCTCCGCAGAGCGATCGCTGAAGCTGCAGCCCTATTCGAACCTTCGGCCGCATACGAAATGAGCCTCATGGACGAGTTTACTATCGAAGTGAGGGTGCTAAGCTGTGCTATTACCTTTTCCGAGACAGCAGCATCTGTGTTACCTTGGAGAGCATCTCCCAGCTCCTTAAGGAGATCTCTCTGAAGTCGCGTAAAGTGCGTAAGGTAGTTCAGCGAACACATGGAAAAAGTCGCTGAACTGAAAACGCGCTTCCCATACCTGTCCATAGTCCTAGAATCCTTGTTAGGAGGATGGACAGAGGAAGATGCCTCGGACATTTCCTTCTTCGTGGCTGCCGCTACCACCATAGCATCAACTGGGACTCCTTTAGTAAGATAAGTCTTGTCCGGGGGGCAGTGATATATTTATTCGGCCTCCGAGGGACTGATTCCACTGAATCTGGAGTCTCCCACGCCCTTCGAGCTATTAGGTCCATTAACTCATCAAAGGGCGGGGTCACCCAGGAGGTAGAATGTTCAGCCCCAAACACCTTCAGCAACACCGATTCGTCCTCAGTGGGTACGAGAGTCTGCCAATCACCCCTCTGCTTCAAGATCTCCAGGATGTCAGCAAATGAGACATCCTCAGAGGGGGACCGTGGGGACCCCTCTGACTCATCCAAATCGGTGTCCGATGTCAATGATTCCTGTGGGGAATCAATGTGCCTCCTCTTGCACAATTTCTTCCTCGGGACTTCATCAGAGGGGGCATCTGGTGAAGCTTCCGAGGAACAGGGGACACCCTCTGGGGCTGGCTGAGGCATTGGGTCTCTACGCTTGGCAGGGATCGTGGGTACAGAAACAGAATGTGGCCCTTTGGGGGAGGGAGAAGACGACTCTGATGAAGTAAATGTCTTTTCAGACAAGACCTTCCTCATCGCGTCGAAGGCACTGGAGCCCCGGGCCGAGGACCCCACAGGATTCGAAGAGCATGGTAGTTTCCCCGAAACCGGGACCATGGGCTCCGACCCCGAGGACGGAGCCGAGCTAATCTGTGCCGAGGCTCCGAGGGGAAGAGTCGGAACCGAAAGTTCGGTTCCACTCTCCGCCCTGGAACCGAGGAGAGACTGTGAGCTCCGAGATTCCTCGATGAGTTCTGAGGGAGTGGAGGTCAGTGGTGCCGATCACACTAAGGAAGGCTTCGGTACCGAGGGCTCAACAATCATCGGTTCCTCTTCTCCCGACTCAAAGGACTCAATGGGCCTCGAAGGAGGATCTGCCAGAGACACGGGGAGGGCTTCAAGTTTCGATCGCAATTGAAATGAAACCGCAAATGAGTTTGGAAAGAGCCGTGTTCTCCATGAGCTTCTGTACCACTCGATCCACGTCGGTGTCAGATAGTGGCCTAGAAGAACGGGTCGAAGGGGCCGAAGATGCCACCGAACGAAGGCTCGAGGATGGAGGCAGCTCCGACACCGGCTCCAAAACATGGGCCTCGATCAGAGACAATCGCTCGATGCTCGGCCCCGAGGTCTGTGAAGCCGGCGAC
>NC_056731.1:171186966-171206966 GCF_019279795.1 Protopterus annectens | reverse complement strand
CATTTATCTGTATAAATGTCTGTGCATATATACATATATTAGTATACATCTGTGTACTCCCATACATCTGTTCACACACACGTGAAATAAATGATATATATATGTGTATATATATATATATATATATATATACATATATATACATATATATATATATATATATATATATATATATATATATATATATATATATATATATATGTTATACACATGTTGATTAATGTAAGTACTGAAACAACATATTATTTATCCTTGACTTATACAGATATGTAGGGGGCTTCTACATTTTGTACGCATACATATGTAAGTGTGTGTGTATATGAATGTGTGCATATGTGTATGTATATATATATATATATATATATATATATATATATATATATATATATATATATAGTTTTATACACAATATAAAACTACATTTATATCCACACTGTGTATAATGCTGTTGGACATGCTACACTTAAAGAAATCCCAAACCCTCAGAACCACAAGCTTGGAATAGACTGCCCATACATGTCAAGCTGAGCACCTCTTTGACCCTCTTCAAAAGGAACCTTGACGATTGGATGAGAGATAGGAAATTCACCCCGGTGATCACGTCAGTCACCCTGCTAGACAGGGGACCAGGGAAGTAAATATTCTGAGAAGAAATAGCCAGGGAATTGTTATGGCTAGGCTTGTATAGGCCATAGGCCCGATAGCCTAGTACCAACCTATGAAATAGAGTCAGAGGAAACATACACAGCAACACGGGTAATCACAAAAATGTAATCTTAACTTCAACACATTGAAACTAATCACACATGCTTTCAGACACATACCCTACAAACACACCAAAAGTACAGTTTTGTACCTACCATAAATGTAGATGTTCGAATGTTCACACTGCTGCAGTCATTACACTTGGGTTATCCTGCCGTCAGGTGGTCCCGCAGTCGGCCTGAGTTCCAAAGTCTTGGTCCGGTGTCGGTTGCTGTCGCTTCTTCCCTGACGTCAGTGCGCCAGGGGTATATAAGATGCATCCGATGCCATTTTCTTCAGTTTTTCTTGCCCCAGATGTCAGGTGCCCCCAAGTAGGTAGGCAATACATATTGCTAATAAAACATATATATATATATATATATATATACATATATATATATATATATATATATATATATATTAAATGAGCACAATACCTTCAGTTACAAGCAAATACACCCCAAAGGCTGTATAGGATAGAAAGATATAGATACGTCCAACTAGGACAGAGGGGATGGAGGGAGGGTAACCTGGACTGCAGCAGTGTGAACACTTGAACATCTACATTTATGGTAGGTACAAAACTGTACTATGTTCATCGTGTTACACTGCTGCAGTGATTACACTTGGGTAGAATCCCAAAGCTAAGGTTGGGTGGCTGGTTTATAAAGAGTTAGGATTAGCTATGAGGTCCTGCAGAACTGCAGCGTCAAACCCTGCTCTGGATTTAGAGTAAAGAGGTAAGTGGTAATGCTTGGTAAAGGTGTGGACTGAACTCCAAGTTGCAGCCTCCAAAATTTCCTTGGTTGGTACTCCTCTGAGAAAGGCTGTTGAAGTGGCTGTTGCTCTGGTAGAATGTGGCCTAATGTTATTAGGGACTGATTTTCCGTGCTGTGTGTAGCAGTAACGAATAGTGTCCTATCCATTTGGAGATAGTCTGTTTTGATATAGCCTTGCCCTGTGATCCTGCAGCATATGCTACAAACAGTTGCTCAATTTTCCTGAAAGCTTTTGTTCTGTCCAAGTAGAAGCGTAGCTGTCTGTGTATGTCCAAAGAGTGCAGAAGTCTCTCCCCTTTATTCTGGGGGTTTGGATAAAAAGTTGGCAAATGGACGGTTTGGTTAAGAGCCACACTAGATACCACCTTCGGCATAAAGGTAGGGTTTGTCCTTAAAGAAACCTTGTCCTGATGAAAAACTATAAAAGGTTCCACTGCCATTAATGTCTGTAGCTCTGAGACTCTTCGTGCTGAAGTTACTGCCAGGAGCAGAGCTGTTTTCCATGATAAAAATTTTAGATAGGCCGCATTGGCAGGCTCAAAAGGTGGCAGGGTCAGTTTTTCCAAAACAAAATTGAGGTCCCAAGTTGGTGTTGGTGCTCTCCGGGGCGGTCTTATGTTTTTTGCCCCTCTGAGGTGCTGCTTTAGCAAGGGATGAGAGAATAAAAGAGGATCCGTGTTGTAATGTGCTGAAATGGCAGAGGCGTGGATCTTAATTGATGAGAAGGATAGGCCTTTATCCAGCATCTCAGTTAAGTATTGTAAAATCTGAGGAATGTTAGGGACAAGAGGGTCAAGGTTTTGAGCCTGGTTCCAAGCACAGAATCTCTTCCATTTTTCTGAGTAAGATTTCCTGGTGCTAGGCCTCCTGGCCTCCAAAATGACATCCACAACCACTTTAGAAAGAGGTGTTGCCTGTTTGGCTAATGAATCTGCCATGCAGCCAGGTTTAGGGTCTTGAGCTGACCATGCAGGATCTGATTGTTTTGTTGAGTCAGAAGGTGTGAAATTAGAGGCAAAATCCATGGTGGGCGTTGAGCCAAGTTCTTTAAGATTGGGTACCAGTGCTGGCGTGGCCAGTCTGGAGCAATCAGGATCATCTGTGGTTTTTCTTGTCTGGCTTTTAGGAGTACCTTTGAAAGAAGAGGCAGTGGTGGAAAAGCATAAACTTTTAGGCTTTTCCAGCTGAACGAAAGAGCATCCACTTTCCATGCTTGTGTGTGGTAAGTCCTTGTGCAGAATTTTTGTAGCTGGCAATTCAGTGGGGAGGCAAAAAGATCTATGTCTGGGCATCCCCATTTTTGCATTACCATGCTGAAGATTTTTGGATTCAATTTCCATTTGTGAGGGTCCTTGATATTTCTGCTGAGATAGTCTGCCAGAGTATTTTTCTTTCCTGGCAGGAATTGTGCTTGCAGATGAACTTGATAAGTTAGAGCTTGTGCTCCACAAGGTCATGGCTTGCCTGCATAGGGGATGAGGAGGAGTGCCCCCTTGCTTATGTACCACATTACTGTGGTGTTGTCTGTCTTTAATAGTAATTGTCCTGGATGCAGAAGGTCCCTGAAAGCTGTTAGGGCATTTTGAACAGCCAACATCTCTTTTTGATTGATGTGAAAATGCATTTGGTCTGTGGGCCACTTGCCCTGAATACATTTTCCTGCCATGTGTGCTCCCCAGGCGTAGTCCGAAGCATCTGTTATTAGAGACTGCCTGGCTGTGGGTAGAGTGAAAGGCTGACCCTTGTTGAGGTGACATGCCTGTGCCCACCCTCGAAACTCCTGTTGTAGGCAGGGAATTATTGGTATTACTGTTTCTAAACTGTGAGCGTGTTGAGTCCAAACACTTTTTAGGTACCATTGTAATTTCCTCGTATGCAGTCTGGCATATGGGATTAGTAGTATGTAGGATGCCATGAATCCCAGGGCCTGCAGAATTTTTCTTGCAGGGAGATGGGACTTTTTTGCCAGTATTTGAAAATATTGAGTCAGTTGTCCTTGCTTGTCTGGCGTGAGATAAGCCATCTGGGCCGTTGTATTTAAGCTGGCACCCAGGAATATTATCTGTTGTGAGGGCAATAGTTTTGACTTCTTTTCGTTTACTGTGTACCCTAGAGAAATCAGCAACTTTTTTACAAACGCCAGATGCTTTAGAAGAATGTCCTTTCTTTCTGCTTGAATGAGACAGTCGTCCAGGTATGGATATATTTGAATTCCTTTTTGTCTGCAAAATGCAATTACTGGTGCCAGGCACTTTGTAAAGACCCTGGGCGCAGTAGATAAGCCAAAGGGCAGTGCAGAGAATTGGTAGTGCATTGCACCAGCTTTGAATCTGAGGTATCTTCTGCAATTTTGTCTGATAGGGACCATGCAGGTATGCCTCTTTGAAGTCCAGAGTAACAAGCCAAGCCTTCTTGCCCAGTATGGGAAGAAGCTGCTGTAGTGTCAACATTTTGAATTTCGGAATATCCAGGTAAGTATTCAGAGTTGAAAGGTCTAGTATGGGTCTCCAGGCTTTGTCCTTTCTGGGGACCAGGAAGAGTCTTGAGTAAAATCCTTGTACTTGTTCCTGCTGTGGTACTTTTCTGAATAGCTTTCATGTCCATGAGGGCTGAAATTTGTTTTTGAGCCTCTGCCCATTGATTTTGTGGCAGGTTTGGCATTCCTTTTATTCTTGGTAAAGTGTGAAAGCAGAACCTGTAACCTTGCGACACAATATTCAGAACCCATTTGTCTTGGGTGACTGTTTGCCAATTTTGAGAAAAAAGTGCTAGTTTTCCCCCTAAGGGGGCTGCCAAAAGGGAAATGCTTGGCATACGAATGGGAAAGTCGTTGGGAGTGTTTCCTATAAGGCTGAGACCTGTCCTCACCTCCTTTTGGGGTTGAGGTAACCCACTGTTGTCTTTTGGAGCCTTGGGATTGAGATCTGCCTCTTGGGCATCTGTATCTGTCTCTCTGTGGCCTGTCTGACACTGGAAAGGACCAATTCTTTGTAGGCCAATTTCTGCTAAATCGAGGTGGCTGTACCTGTAAGAAATCTTTGACTGCATAGATTTAGCTTTATCCTCCATTTTCTTTAACACCTCTTCTGCCTTAACACCAAACAAGGTATCATGCTGTAAAGGAGTATCCAATAAGTTTGCCTTAACATGATCAGGTAAACTCTGTTCTTTTAACCAAGCATGTCTTCGAATCACAGAACCTGTAACTGCGGCTCTACAAGATGCCTCTAAAGAATCAAAACCACATTGCAGAGTATGTTTTCCTACCTGTTCCACTGCATGCAATAAATCCTGCATTTCTTTATAGTCAGGAGCTTCCGAGCTTGTAAGCATTTTCTGTTTTAGCTGAGTCATTAAATATTGTTGGTGCTTAAGCATGTGAAACTGGCAATTTAAAGCCCTTACTGCTAAAGTTGCAGAGGTGTAAACTTTCTTACCCCATCTATCCAATGCTCTAGAATCTCTGTCAGAGGGGACTGGATTTTTTGCAATGGAAGCCTTAACCCCTTTGGGACCCTGGGAAATGGTTTCTGGGTCTGCAGAAGGGTTTTTATAAAGAAACTTGTGAGAGTCAGGGACTCTAATACCTATCTGGCTTGGCTGGTGCAGGGTCAAGGAATCTGGAGATAAGCTGGATTCAGAGAACACATCATCCACAATATCTAACACAGGCGGAATAGTCAGGGGCCTGTGCTGAGGCAATAAAAGGAAGTCCCTGAGCCTTTTCTTGGATTCTGAATAATCTTGACTTTCCCAGTGGAGATGCTCCCTCATGGTATGTAAAGTTTCCCCAAAAGAGTAATCCTCAGGAGGAGAGATTGAAGGGACAGATTCTTTAGCATCAGAGTCCTCATAGGGGGGTAGAGAGTATCCGTGGTCTGAAGAGGAATCAGAGGAAATGGAAACCTGATCAGAGGAATCATAGTCTGTATCCTGCCTAGGCCTTTTCTCAGGAGGGGGATGGGAACCCCTGATTACAGTAATGAGGTCTTCGGCCATTTTAAGCATCTGCTTCTTCGGCATGGAGGACTGTCCAGGAGAATGCTGTACTTGCTTCTTTGTCTTTAATGGTGTTTTTGTCTTGGCTGTTTCTTTAATGGTCAGTTGTGAAGGTCTGAAAACACCCTCAGAAGCCGATGCCTGCTCAGCGGCTCCGGACCCATCTGAGGGATTAGTTTCTGTAGGCCCAATACCTTGAGTTTCCAGAGGCCTAGTTGTCTCCAGGTGGGAGTCCGAGGCGGCCTGTGGCTCTGAGGTAGCACGTGTCAGGGGCTGCGAAAGCGCCTCACTGAGAACCGGCGACTGGCCTAGAAGAGGCTTCGTCGTCGGTTTTGGACCTCGGATGCCTGTCTATCCTTGTCTTTGTGTTTTTTGAGAATTGCAGTCGTCGGTTGATCCGATGGCATAGTATAATTGAGCCTTCGGCCAAAATAGTGCAAAGCAAAATCAAAATGCCGTTTTATAGTGCGTTTGTTAAATCTGGCACAAAACCGACAACTAGTGACGTCGTGATCAGGGCCTAGGCATGGAATACAGTAAGAGTGGAAGTCCTTATGAGGTATTTGCTTTCCACAAGAAATACAATTATTAACTTTTTCTGACATCGGACTGAGGCAAGAAAAAAGCTTCCCCAACGGGGTACTTACCTTTATTGAAGACTTCGGATCTGAAATTCGACTTCAAAAATCTCAGGAGTCGGCCGACCGGCACTTGCAAACTGCTTTTGCTTCGGGCACTGCGTGGCAAGAAAGACTGGAAAAAATGGCGTCGGATGCATCTTATATACCCCTGGCGCACTTACGTCAGGGAAGAAGCGACAGCAACTGACACCGGACCAAGACTTTGGAACTCAGGCCGACTGCGGGACTGCCTGATGGCAGGATAACCGAAGTGTAATGACTGCAGCAGTGTAACACGATGAACATCCTGAAATTGTGTTTTTTGCAGAAGGTTTCTACCTCCCCTCCCTCTTAACTTTACACATACCAACTCAAAGATTGCTCAACAGTGAGGAAAGGGCATATTCCAACTCTTAGCTGTATTGCGATGTCACACAAACAGCACCATACTGTTTTCTCGTGCTAACACAAAAGTCAACCTGAAGTGTCGATGAAAAAAGAGGCATTACATACTACCATTCGACTAGAGAAACAATAACCAGTTTACTAGATCCTCTGTGTGTGGGTGTGTGTGTGTGTGTGTGTGTGTGTGTGTGTGTGTGTGTGTGTGTGTGTGTGTGTGTGTGTGTGTGTACAAAATGGAGGATCTACAACCCACCAAGCAAAAAGGAAACACAGTATCAGCTATTTTAACTATGCAACAGTTTAATGCAAAAGGCAGTGATAAAAGTTCAAAAACACAAAAAAAAAACACCAATTAGAATGCGATAATTGTTCAAATACAAGGCCAACAAGTTACGCTAAACAAACCGCACGTGTGTGTGTGTGTGTGTGTGTGTGTGTGTGTGTGTGTGTGTTTGTATACACGTACACACACAAAATAAAATTTGATTAAATAAGCAATAAAGTACTGAAAGCATCAAAAAGGTACACAGGGAAGTAATTTAGCCTACTTCCCTGGATATTCAGTGGAGATTACATTTTAAAAATGCCAACCAAACATCACTTTGTACATATGCTTCAGTTCTCTTCTCCTTGAAGCCTTTAGAAGACACAGGAAATGGTTACTAGCAGCATTTGAACTGAGTGGTAACAGTAAAAGAACCAATAAGAATGCAGCTGGAGCTCAGCCAGTAATGTCCCTCCCCTAAAAACAGCAGCAAATTACACTCTGCCACTAGTGCCTTCAAAGATTTTACATTTAGACTAGAAAACCAAATGAAAAATGTAGCAATTGTCTTATGTTTGCTGACGACCACCTGCAACTTAAAGGCACTGACACAGTGTGAGAGAGATGATGTAGTTATATAGTGATTATGGAGGCAAATCTCTCGCATAAGACCACCTCATTATAACAGGTTGTCAGTAACCTACAAAACTAAACTATACTTATCTCGGGTCAATACAAATTAACAAACAGACCTATTTATGCTGAGGCTCCAAAAAGTAACCTACCTCAATCCACAAAGGTCTCAAGTGAATCAAAGCAGTACCCTCAAAAACCTCGCAAACATTTAACTCAGGCAGCACCTATCATGAAATAGACATCTAAGACTCTGTCTCTCAACTCAAAAGCCCACAAGGCAAACCTCAACACCATCCAGCATTGCAGTTATAGGAGAACCCATAGAGATGCATTCTAATGCATAACTTTTACCAGGCTGTGCAAGGAAAGGGTCACAGTCAGTTGACTGTCAGGAGCCAGGATTCATCAAATCACACATGCACTCAAGTCCTTTCTTTACAAGTACACATATGACACAGTTATAGTACATGTGGGAGTAAATGATGTGAGACATACCTCCCTGGGCTATATGACGAGTGACATGATAGAGCTCTCAGCATATGTATCACAGGCAAGTATAAACTTAAGACTTAAGCACATTTTACCATCACGAAAATGATTCTACAATACAGACAAAAGGATATAGATTAATAGCTGACAGCTTCTGGTATCATACAAAAGGGATGCAATATAGATCAGCCTGAAAGGAGATGGCTGACATTCCAAACTAATTTACCAGAGATGGCCAACATCTCTCTTACCAAGGCTTTTGTATACCGACCAAAACCTTGTCTACCCCACAATGCCTTTTTTAGGCAATGCCAGTCTCCAAAACCATTCAACATAAAAAGAATCTAGATGACAAAGCTTTTGCTGCTCAACATTGGTTGTCTTAATAGAAACCCCAGCTCCCTATATATATATACACTCCTTACTCTGCAATGCATTAATTTATGCATTGCCACAGAGACTTGGTTCAACTCCATAAACAGCACCCTATCGGTGCAAGGCTTCACTGCTTTCCATGCATTCAAGTTCACTGCACTAGACAAAGGCATCTCTGCAGTCATTAAACAAAGTGTCACCTCTAGACTCAGACAGAATAAAGACCTGTTACTCCACCACTTACAACCTACCATTAATAAATCCAAGGATTACATCATAGCCAACTATAGGACTTCCCCCATGTCCCCTCTGACTCACATGTGCTTCTTGACAAGTATGGAGTCCCTACGCATTAAGCCAAAAACTTTATGATTAGGGGACTTCAACTATACCTCTATAAATTAGGAGACTTGTGCATCCCCTAACATGGCATTCCATAAATTTCTAGTCTTCAATACAAACTTTGTAGACCAGTTAGTCAGCAGCTCAACTAGAGACAAAATCATGGACTTGGTCCTTACCAGTGAGACAGTTCTGGTCCTTACAAGGTGCAAAGCTCTCCTTCGTCAAGTATGACCATAAATCAGTCACATCCACTCGAAGACAGAAGCCCCTTTTAATAATTCAGTATTCACAGATAAGGCTAACCTATTTGAACAGATGACTCCATTGCATATATGAATCCTTTAGTGTCAAAATTATATGCTTATGTAAACAGCTGCAGGGAGACAGCTGTCCTTCCTCTGAAGTAAATACAATGCCAAATTTGAACATAAACCCTATGTTGATAACCCTCACAAGTTCCACAATAGGAGAAAAATAATCATATACCCACTAAATTACAAATAGCACCTGACCTCTATAACATAACTCATAGGTCATTTTTCATACAGATATTTTCATCTAATTTCTTCATCTTAAAGTTTTCTCAAGTATAACAACTCATAACAAAACTCTCAAAATCTCAAATATTCTTTGTATCCCATATAAAACTCAGTGGTGATATTCACCCAAATCCTGGCCCCAAACCTAAACATAAACCCCTCAGCTACCATTCTTTACACCCCAACTGTGCAATAAATACTTCTCCTAAAGAATCGCATCTTCTACTCCTTAACATGAGCCTCAGAAGCATAGTAAATAAGATACACCAACTTCATGCCATTTTCTCCCACTATTCCCCTGATACCGCAGTACTAACAGAAACCCGGCTGAAACCAGAAATAAACAAAATTCTTTCCCAGGTTACAACATACATAGGCTTGACAGAAAAAATAAAAGTGGAGGTGGAATAGCAATAATTTATAAAAACAATCTCAGACTAGAACTGTTAGAACCAAACTTCCCAGATTTCAGTAAAAGTGAGATATTTAGTAACCTTGAAATCAACCCCAATACATACATAACCATCACAGGTACTTGTATCTAGTCTGGCAATAATATAGCTGTATAACTGAAGAGATTCTTCACTGGGCATCTTTAACATTTCATCAAGAAACCATTACGGCTGATTTTAACATCGACTGATTCTCTTGCAACTCTGAAAACCCCACTAATTTCATTAACTTGCATGGTTTTACCCAACTCATACAAAGTACTACCAGAATAGACAAAAGCTCCTAAAGGCAATCTATTCTAGATTGGATCTTGACAAATAAACCACGCCATGCTTATCACTCAAGCTGCCTCCCTGACAGCATTAGTGAGCATCTCCCCACATGCCTACTTAGACAGCATCTCCATCTCCCAAGAAACACTACCTACCACCAAATTTCATAATAAAAAATAGCAATGCTCAAATCTTCATCTCCATTCTTCAACTCTGTAAGTGGTCACCACTCAAAACACTACCCCTAGATACTGCCGTGGACTACTTCAATACCACTTTTCTAGACATACTAAATAAACAAGTACTATGCCGTACTATAAGAATAAAATCAAACTAAGCTCCTTGGTTATCAAAAGACACCAAACTACTACTTAAATTAAGAGATAAAGCCCGGATACTCTGGCATGCCAACATATCCTAGGTCAATCTAGATCACTATCGACAACTCAGAAAAAAGGCCAAAACCCAGATCAAATTAGATTTAAAAAAAAAAAAACACTGTAGTGAAGCTCAGTAAAAAATACCATAACAACCCTACTATTAAAAAAAAAAAAAAAACCCTTCAGCCCGGCCAACCTTCAACACCAACCCAATCAACCAGAAATGATGACAGAATAGCTACACAATTCAACACATTCTTTACAAATTATATACTACCACTTTCTAAGAAAGACAACAACTCTCCTCTAAATATCCTACCACCACCTGAGGAAGGGAACAATACTTTCTCTTTTAAGCCTATCCAAACCAATACCATAAAAAGATTTCTTAGCAAGCTTAAAGCTACAACCCTTGCTGTAGATAAGTTACCTGCAGAATTTCTTAAACTAGCAGCTGATGCCATCTCCTATCCAAGCTCCATCCTGACTAACCATTCAATCTCAGAACACCACATACTAGCAATTTGTTAAATATCATAGATAATTCCTCTACATAAGGGAGGGAACTCTACTGAGTTCTCCAATTAAAAGTCCTATAGCAATTTTATCTCCCCTAGCCAAACTTCTAGAAAAGTGTATTTATGTACCCAGCTCATAAACTACCTCTTATCCAACAATCTCCTATTTAAAATACAGCATGGTTTCCACCCCAGTCATAGTACGATAACTACCCTTCTAAGTTTTACAAATACAGTCAACCAATAAAACAATTAAGGTAAACTAGTACCTTCCATTTTCCGGGACCTCTCCAAAACCTTTGATACCATCTCCCACCGGAAACTCTTCACTGAACTATCTACCCTAAAGTCAAGTCACTTATGTACTGCTTGGTTTCATAACTATCTAACTGGTCAACAAGAAGCTGTTAAACGGCACCAAGATCTCCTCTCCTTTGCCTGTCACAATGGGCGTCCCCCCAGGTCTCAATTGTAGGTCCTCTTCTGTTCAGTATTTTCACCAATAGACTTCATACTGCCACACATCTTGCCTCCATTGTTCAGTACGCAGAAGAGGCTACTCTCATCTTTACTGCACCCACCCTACAACTAGAAGTAACTATACAACAGTCACTATCCGCTGTTGAATATTGGCTCTCTAACTCACAACTGATTCTTAATTCAAGTAAAACTAAACATATGCTCTTTGGCCCCAACAAATCCATAGGGTCCCCACTGTCATTTCAAATGTACTCCTCCAATAATACCACAATTGCAACAGTAACCCAAACAAAACTACTAGGTGTTATAATCAACAATTATATGAAATTTGACAAACACCTATCACAAATGATCAAAAAGACACACAAAAAACTAAGAACACTACAATCAAACCATTTCACACACACTACAAGACAAGCAATTGCCTATCTTCACCAACTTAAGGAAAACAGATCTAGTCTAACTTGAAGCATGCTACAATAAAACTACATTTGCAACCAACTCCCCACATAGATCCCACCACTGCTCTGCTTTGCAACAACTCAGCTACTTAGAATTACCCCACTACTTGACCTACTCACAGCTCATCACTGTCCACAGATTGATACACCAACCAGATAATTCCCCTGCTCTCCAAAACATACTACAACCTTACACAACACTCATGTCCTCTGCTCCTCAAACAAGGCTGTACTACAAATCACAAAATCGAACAATCACAATGGGGACTCTTCTCTACACCATACATTCCTCTAAAATTTGGAAAATTATCCCTCAATCTATCACTACTACTAACACAAGTCATTTAAAAAAACTGCTTAAGACTCACCTGAATAATAAAGTACAGTTTTGTACCTACCATAAATGTAGATGTTCGAGGATCCACATTGCTGCAGTCCTAACTATTGGGTAGTCCGCTGTCCAGTCGGCCGAATACCAAAGTATGGCTGGCGTCGGTCAGGCGCATTAGACTGACGTCAGTACGTCCAGGGTACTAATGCGCATGACCGACGTCATATCCTCAGTCTTTTCTTGCCCCAGATGTCAGAAGACCCTGAAAAGATAAGGCCAAAAACCAAAACTCCCAACATACCTGCACCAAAATATATATATATATATATATATATATATACAAAATCTACAAAATTAGCAGAATATAACCTCACCTACACAACCACCCCTAAACACAGAGGGGAAGGAGGGAGGGTAAATTGGACTGCAGCAATGTGGATCCTCGAACATCTACATTTATGGTAGGTACAAAACTGTACTATGTTCTTCATTCCACATTGCTGCAGTCCTAACTATTGGGTAGAATCCCAAAGCAGAGGTAAGGGAGGCTGGCAAATCATAAGGAAGCAGGAACTGACAACATGCCCTGCAAAATAGCTGTGGCAAAACCAGCCCTAGACTTAGAGTAGAGAGGAAGGTGATAATGCTTAGAGAAAGTATGCACTGAACTCCAAGTAGCTGCCTCCAAAATATCCTTACTTGCCACCCCCAGAAATGCTGTTGAAGTGGCAGTAGCCCTAGTGGAATGAGGCCTAATCCCAGCTGGAATCTCCTTGCCATGATGGGAATAACAAAATGTAATGCAACACCCAATCCATCTAGAAATAGTTTGTTTTGACACAGGCTTGCCCTGAGAACTCAAAGCAAAAGAAACAAACAACTGCTGAGACTGCCTAAAATCCTTAGTCCTGCTCAAATAATAACGCAGTTGCCTGTGTACATCTAAAGTATGCAAAATCTTTTCCCCTTTATTTTGGGGATCTGCATAAAAGTAGGCAAATGAATAGTTTGGTTTAAAGCCACACTAGAAACCACTTTAGGCATAAAGGAAGGATTAGTACGTAATGATACCCTATCCTTATGAAAAATCAAAAAAGGCTCAACCGCCATAAGGGCCTGTAACTCAGAAACCCTTCTTGCAGAAGTAATGGCCAACAAAAAAGCAGTCTTCCATGACAAGTATTTCAGTTCAGCAGTAGCTGCAGGCTCAAAAGGTTGTAGAGTAAGTTTCTCCAACACAAACTTGAGATCCCAAGCAGGAGTAGGAGCTCTACGTGGGGGTCTTATATTCTTTGCCCTCTAAGAAATTGCTTGAACAAAGGATGTGAAAACAATGGTGGGTCACAATCATAGTGAGCTGAAATTGCTGCAGCATGAATCTTAATGGAAGAGAAAGACAAACCTTTGTCCAATAACTCAGTAAGATATTGAAGAGCCACACTCAAATTAGGCTCTGAAATCTCCAAATTCTTTGCTGCAGTCCAAAATAAAAATCTCTTCCATTTTCTGCGACACTTTCCTTGTACTAGGTCTTCTGGCTTCCATAATCACATTTAAAACTTGTTGAGGAAGTTGAGACCTGCTGTCTTTCAAGACATTATATGCCAGGCTGTTAGATGAAGAGAGTGAAGCTTGACATTGAGCAGACGACCGTCCTTCTGAGACAACAGATGTGGAATCAAGGGTAAAGGCCATGGAGGCTTCTTTACCAGACTCCTCAGTAATGGGTACCAGTGCTGCCGAGGCCAATCTGGAGCTATTAAAATCATCCTTGGCTTGTCTTGTCTGACCTTTAGAAGCACCTTTGGAAGAAGAGGCAGAGGTGGAAGCGCATACACATGAAGATTTTTCCAACTGAAAGAAAGAGCATCCACTTTCCAAGCTGTGTGATGAAACCTCTTTGTGCAAAACTTTGGCAGCTGGTGGTTTAGTGGAGAAGCGAACAGATCTATGTCTGGAGTTCCCCAGGACACTGTCAACTTTTGAAATACATGAAGATCCAGTTTCCACTCGTGGGGATCCATGATTTGTCTGCTTAACACATCTGCTAAGGAGTTCTGTGCTCCCGGCAGAAACCTTGCCTGAAGAGTTAGTTGCAAGCTGAGCGCAGTCTCCCATAAAATCATTGCTTGCCTGCACAATGGGTAGCAATGTGTTCCCCTTGTTTGTTGATGTACCACATGACAGTTGTGTTGTCTGTTAGAATCAACACCTGCCCTGGAAGAAGTAACTCCTTGAAAGCCATTAATGCAAACTGGACTGCTAACATCTCCTTCATGTTGATATGTAGATGCTGTAGTCTGGCAGGCCACTTGTCTTGTATCCACTTTCCATTTAGATGAGCTCCCCAAGCAATGTCTGAGGCATCTGTCGTTAGAATTTGACTCGCCTCTGGCCGGGTCACAGAGAGTCCCTTGTTTAGGTGACATTCCTGAGCCCACCACAAAAATTCCTTTTGAACGCAAGGTATTATTTGAATGACAGTGTCCAAATCCTGGCAGTGCTGTGTCCATACATTTTTGAGATACCATTGTAGCTTCCTCATATGCAGTTTGGCATTGGGAAGCACCAGAATACAAGATGCCATGAACCCTAAGGCTTGAAGGACTGTCCTTGCAGTCAGCCCGGACTGAAGAGATAGTTGATGGAAATAACTGGAAAGATTCTTTGTTTGTCCGGGGTTAAAAGGCCATCTGGGCTGCTGTATTCAGTCTCACACCCAGAAAGCACATGTCTTGAGAGGGTACTAGACTGGACTTTATTTCGTTCACAGAATACCCTAGGCATCTTAGCACTGCTATGACATATTCCAAATGCTGTAGAAGGTCTTCCTTTTCTTGAGCCAGAATCAGGCAATCGTCCAAGTAAGGATAGATTTGAATTCCTTTTAGCCTGAAGTAAGCTATCACTGGAGCCAGAACCTTTGTGAATACTCTGGGCGCAGTAGATAAGCCAAAGGGCAATGCAGAGAACTGATAATGAGAATTTCCAGCTCGTAAACGCAGATACTTTCTGCAACTTAGTCTTATAGGCACATGAAGGTAAGCTTCCTTGAGATCTAAAGTTACCATCCAGTGATCTTTGCCCAGCAGAGGAAAAAGCTGTTGTAACGTCAACATTTTGAACTTGGGAATGTCCAGATAAGTGTTGAGGATAGATAAATCCAAAATTGGTCTCCACGTGTTCCCCTTCTTCGGTACTAGGAACAGGCGAGAATAAAATCCTAGGCCCCTTTCTGGCACAGGAACCGGCTGAATGGCCCCTATTTGGAGTAACTGAGAAATTTGCTTGTGAGCCTCTTGTCTTTGTAGAGGAGGAATGTCTGGCATGCCTTTGAAAGGAGGCAAGGTATGGAAATAAAACCTGTAACCGTGGTGAATGATATCCAGAACCCATCTGTCTTGGGTAATTAAATCCCAATTTTCTTTGAAAAGAGACAGTCTTCCTCCCAACGGTGCTGCCAGGTGAGAATGAACTGGCAGCTGAAAAGGCAAGTCATTGGGTCTGCTTACGAAAGGACTGACCCCTGCCCTCACCAGAAGTCTGAGCAGGGGAACTCCCTGTTCTAGGCCTAAAAGAACCCTGAGCTCTGCCCCTACCACGTCTAGACCTACCCCTAGACTGGGAATCATAAGCAGGATAAGTCCATCCCTTAGCAGGCCAATTTCTACTGAACTTTGGAGGCTGCACCTGCAAAAAATCTTTAACAGTTTGCATAGACTTAGCCTTGTCCTCCATTTTCTTCAAAACTGCTTCTACAGGCGAACCAAACAACACATCAGACTGCAAGGAGCATCCAAAATCCGTGTCTTAACATGCTCAGCTAAATTCTGATCTCTCAACCAGGCGTGCCTACGAAGAACAGAACCAGTGGCAGCCACCCTGGAGGAGGCCTGCACAGCATCAAAACCACATTGCAAGGAATGTTTACCCACCTGTTCAGACACATGAACTAAATCCTGCAACTCTTTACACTCAATACCTTCCGCCAGAGCATCCACCTTAGATTTCAACTGTGAAAGAAGATAATTCTGATATTTTAACATGTGAAACTGACAATTCAAGCCCTCATGGCTAAAGTGGAAGAAGTATACACTTTCTTTCCCCATCTATCCAAAGCCCTTGCCTCTTTATCAGGAGGGACAGGATTTTTAACAACTGAGGCCTTTCACACCTTTAGGCCCCTGAGAAACAGTTTCCGGGTCTGCCCTAGGACTCTTAAAAGATACTTATGAGCTTCAGGCACCCTATAATACCTATCCGGTTTAACTGGGGCAGGAGGCAAAGAATCAGGATTCAGGAAGCCTCTGCAAAAACATCTTCCACCACATTCAAAACAGGAGGTATAGCTAAAGGCCTATGCTGGGTAAAACAAGAATTCTCTAAGCCTTTTCCTGGAATCAGAGAAATCTTGACCTTCCCATTTAAAAATGCTCCCTCATGGAATGCAGAGTCTCTGAAAAGAAAAATCCTCAGGAGGGAAGCTGAAGGAGTAGAATCATCCACATCAGAATCAGAATAAGGAGGGTACTCCTGCAAGTCTTCAGCCGAAGACTCAGAAGCCTCCGAGCAATGCTCAAAACTCTCAAACTCAGGTTCCACCCTAGGCCTCTTATCAGGAGGGGCATAGAACCCCTTATCATAGTAATCAAATCCTCTGCCATTTTAAGCATATGTTTCTTAGGCAAAGACCCTGAAGCACTAGGAGAAACCCCCACTGAAGCAAAACTCGGCCTGCCCTCAAAGCAGCCTTGGAAACAGAAGGGAGGCTCTGACCACCTTGGCCCAGGAATAGCCCCTAGTCATATCTGCCTACTCCTAAGGCCACATCCTTCATCATTGTTCCTGAGACAGGACCTCAAACTTTCTGCCCCTACATCTAAAGACACCGACTCCGGTTTATGCCCTAGCTTCTTTTCTTCATTTACAACTGGCTCGGCCCCATAATCTAGGGTTCCCACTGTCATTTCAAATGTACCTCCAATAATACCACAATTGCGTTAACCCAAACAAAACTACTAGGTGTTATAATCAACAATTATATGAAATTTGACAAACACCTATCACAAATGATCAAAAAGACACACAAAAAACTAAGAACACTACAATCAAACCATTTCACACACACTACAAGACAAGCAATTGCCTATCTTCACCAACTTAAGGAAAACAGATCTAGTCTAACTTGAAGCATGCTACAATAAAACTACATTTGCAACCAACTCCCCACATAGATCCCACCACTGCTCTAACACTGCTTCTCTGACATTACCCAACTTGACCTACTCACAGCTCATCACTGTCCACAGATTGATACACCAACCAGATAATTCCCCTGCTCTCCAAAACCTACTACAACCTTACACAACACTCATGTCCTCTGCTCCTCAAACAAGGCTCTACTACAAATCACAAAATCGAACAAAAATGGGGTCTTCTCTACACCATACATTCCTCTAAAATTTGGAAAATTATCCCTCAATCTATCACTACTACTAACACAAGTCATTTAAAAAAACTGCTTAAGACTCACCTGAATAATAACTGGCTTTGCCCATGTACTAGCCCTAGTTAAATCTCAGTTTTCCTGTCCATTAGCTTCCCTACCTATACTCCTTCAATTATTGTCCATCATATAAAACTATAGTTTTACTTTTTGCTACTCCCCTACCTCACACCACTATCCATTTACTCCTCTAATATATTTTTAGTTTGTATAGTTCTCTCTCTTGGATATACTGCCTACACACATTTCTTCTGTCAGTATCTTCTGAACAAGATGCTTTTATACTAATGGATGCATGTTTGTCCTTATCTAATTAAAATAAAAAAAAAAAAAACAACTCGCAGACTTATTAGGAACAAAAGAAGCACGAACTTTGCTAATCCTGACTCACACCGCTGTTTCATGTAGAATTATGTTAAAAAACAACCAAATATATAAAAATGACAAGAGCTTTCGTCTTAAGCCATTCTAAAATTTCTTCAGATAACAAGAATACATTAATTCAGCCATAATATACAAAAAAGAAGCATGACCATTTTGTGCAAAAAAAATGTAAAGTGGCCTAGTTGTAAAAAAAAAAAACAAAAAGTGGTTGTCTATACATAATAAAAAAGGCATTGCTGCTATGTAAAATACAAATCCAACACTATTTGAAAACACACAAAAATTATAAACTTAAATCAAACAAGTGTCTTTTAAAGTTGATAAGCTTTTACCTTCAAAATACTGTTGACAGATGTAACACAGTCTAAACCAGGGTAGTTGTTTGCATTTAGGCATAATTGCCATAAGGAGTTATTTCCTTTCTAAGAATAACCCCCAGGGACCTCCTCTAAGGTTTGGACTCAGTTTCTCAAGCACAATAAACTTAAAAGTGTGCACTGGGAAAGTGTCGAGATGCCTAAACAAGACACTGACTTTACTGTCTGTTCTAACAGCATAATAGTGTTCATACATTCTTTCTTTCAGTTTCAGTTCAGTTTTACCTATTTAAAATGCTGTGCAATTCTGACACAAGGCAGCATATACTACTCAGGCAATTAAATTTACCATTAATCTTGAAAATTTGCCCATTAATAAAGCACCTGTTATTACACAATATATCTTAAAAATTACATGTTCCCATCTAAACATTCTGTTGTGTGTTAAGTGTTTGTGGTTGGTTTCAAAGAAGTGTTTTAAATTAGTGCCTCTTATACAAGTAATAGTTAGTTTACTATTCAACTTTCGTTCTGTCCGAAGCAGTCATGTGCAATAGACAAATTCTTGTTCATTCCCCATCTAATAAATCAATGGTCAGTTGAATACGAACTGATAAAACTACAATTATAGGGGGTTCTATTCTCAGGAGTAACTAAAACGTCACTAGAATTAATACTGTAGTCTTCCTAGTGCAAGTCTTTAGTACCTAATAAAACCGGCTAATATACATTGCGTCTTCTTTTGTAAACCACCTCATCCATGGAGTTATTAATAAAAGATTCAGGATAACCCATTCTTAAGAGTGTTGCACTCATCTAGAAAAATCATCTACTGTTGTAGTCATTTGGGCCGCTTGAATGAACTAGCCCTTCGCGACAGTCTTTTTATGGTTGACTGGATGGGGGCTAGAATAAGGAAGACTTGAATTAGAATAGGTGAGCTTTCTTTAGATTGTGGAAATTAATCTTTTTATTATGTAGTCTTTGGTAAGTTTCACATCTAAGTACAAAATGGAATTTACACCCACGTAGTCTTATCTGAAGAAGTTTTAGAAGGTCTTAAAGAAAGCGCTCATCAGTTTTATGTATTTGGATGTTTTTTAACGGAATTCTAAATGAATAAAAAACAGCAGTGTGATTCAGGATTAACAGTGTCCATGCTTCTTTTGTTCCTAAATGTTTGCTCTTTGCACATTTGTGAAATTTAGAATTAGACTTTTGAAATACCATAACGTAATTAAGGTCTGTATCCTCTGTGCAAGATGATTTACTGTATGTATAAATGTCTGTCTTTTCTTCAATGGGAATTTAATGGTATAATCAAAGTGTCCTATTCTACAGTGAACAAGCTAATGTAATAAATGTAATTACATTAATTGTCTGTGGAGCTTTTCTCCCTGGGCCCTCTGCTGAAAATGGGCACTGACCCAATCGGACTTTCCCAGTAAACAAATGTTAAATAAATAAATAAAATAAACAATTGCCTGTAAAATAAACGTAACCCTCAGCACGCCAAAAATGTTCTGGCTAAACTTAGCAGGGAACTCTACCCCCTGATCTCAAATCAACTAAAGTCAGATAGGAGATAGAAATAGCTGCCTAGACTAAAGCAACCACAAACACAATGCCCAAAATTACACAGAGATAACAGTAAATTATACAATTTTTTCAGACCCAGTGGACATAGCCAATCTTTAAAGAT